>NC_091282.1:402848089-403123089 GCF_032444005.1 Ranitomeya imitator
TTTCACCTGTCCCTTGCAGCCAATGGCTGATCTCCGCTATCACGTTTACATCTTCGGCATATGAATGCTGAAGCCTATGAATTAGTGCTGTCGTCACATAAATGTTCGATGAGGCCCCAGCAAATAGAGTACCTGGAGCTGCAGGGGGTTGGTGGAGTGAGTAATGCTTATTTCTTTGTTTTATAACAGGCTTCTTTTGAAAATTATTGCAGTAAATCCCTTTAACATGAACAGCTTCATTAAAATAAGTGTCAGAAGCCAGTAAAGTGTTTAGTTATTGTGCTAGCTTCATTTTATGCCTCTCCTTTAACCCCTTAGTGACGGAGCCAAATTTTTGAAATCTGACCAGTGTCACTTTACGTGGTAATAACTCTGCAACGCTTCAACAAATCCCAGTTATTTTGAGACGCTTTTTTTCGTGACACATTATACTTTATGATAATGGTAAATTTAGGTCAATATGTTGTGTTTATTTATAAAAAAAAATATCCAAAATTTGAGAAAAATGTTAAAAATTTGGCAATTTTCAAAATTTGAATGATTATTCCTTTAATCCAGATGGTCATACCACAGCAAACCATCTACTATATAATTGTCTAAGGGTCACTTCCGTCTGTCTGTCCTTCTGTCTGTAACGGTTATTCGTTCGCTTATTGGTCTCGCCAGCCGCCTGTGATGGCTGCCGCGACCAATCAGCGACGCGCACAGTCCGGAAGAAAATAGCCGCTCCTTACTCCCCGCACTCACTGCCCGGCACCCGCATACACCCCTCCGCTCACCGTTCACACAGGGTTAATGCCGGCGGTAACGGACCGCGTTATGCTGCAGGTAACACACTCCCTTACCGCTGCTATTAACCCTGTGTGACCAAGTTTTTTACTATTGACGCAGCCTATGCAGCGCCAATAGTAAAAACATCTAATGTTAAAAATAATAAAAAAGATAAAAAATGATTATATACTCACCTACGCCACCTTTCCCGCTCCTCGTGATGCAACCGCCACGTTCCGTTGGCACGGATCGTCTGGCAGAAGTGACCGCGATGTCATCACAGGCCCTGCGTGCCTGGGCGAGCAGGACCTGCCATGACGTCACGGTCATGTGACCGCGACGTCATTACAGTCCCTGCGCGAGCAGGCTGGAACCGGAAGCTGCCGCCTGTACCTCGCACAGGCGACAGAACTACAAGTATGGTGAGTATGTTAGAGCTACAAGGGGCCCTCGGATCGGAAGGTGAGTATGTTTATTTTTTATTTTTTAACCTGTCACATACGTGGCTAGGCAATATACTATGTGGCTCTGTGATGTATACTACATCGCTGTGCAATATACTGCGTTGCTCTGTGCGGTATACTACATCGCTGTGCAATATACTGCGTGGCTCTGCTGTATGCTACGTGGCTGGGCCATATACTACGTGGCTGGGCCATATACTACGTGGCTGGGCCATATACTACGTGGCTGGGCCATATACTACGTGGCTGGGCCATATACTACGTGGCTGGGCCATATACTACGCGGCTGGGCCATATACTACGTGGCTGGGCCATATACTACGTGGCTGGGCCATATACTACGTGGCTGGGCCGTATACTACGTGGCTGGGCCGTATACTACGTGGCTGGGCCGTATACTACGTGGCTGGGCCGTATACTACGTGGCTGGGCCGTATACTACGTGGCTGGGCCGTATACTACGTGGCTGGGCCGTATACTACGTGGCTCTGTGCCGTATACTACGTGGCACTGCTGTATACTACGTGGCACTGTGCTGTATACTACGTGGCTGGGCAATATTTTGTTAGCATTTTAGGAGGTTTAAAAATGTAGCAGTCATTTTTCATTTTTTCAAGGAAATTTACTAAATTTTTTTTTTTTAGGGACTTATCCATATTTGAAGTGACTTCAGGGGTCTCATATATTGGGAAACACCCAAACGTGATACCATTTTAAAAACAGCACCCCCTGACTTATCGAAAAATGCAGTCATGTAGTTTATTAACCCTTCAGGTGCATTACAGGAATTAATGCAAAGTGGTATGATAGAAATGAAAATGTGTATTTTTACCACCTAAATGCCTCTAACTTCTGAACAGATTACTATAGCTGTCAGACTCTAAAGGTACCTTCACACATAACGATATTGTTAACGATATCGTTGCTATTTGTGACGTAGCAACGATATCGTTAATGAAATCGTTATGTGTGACAGCGACCAACGATCAGGCCCCTGCTGGGAGATCGTTGGTCGCTGAATAAAGTCCAGAACTTTATTTCGTCGCTGGACTCCCTGGAGACATCGCTGGATCGGCGTGTGTGACACCGATCCAGCGATGTCTTCACTGGTAACCAGGGTAAACATCGGGTAACTAAGCGCAGGGCCGCGCTTAGTAACCCGATGTTTACCCTGGTTACCATGCTAAAAGTAAAAAAAAACAAACACCAGATACTTACCTACAGCTGTCTGTCCTCCAGCGCTGGCGGACAGACGGCTGTAGGTAAGTATCTAGTGTTTGTTTTTTTTTACTTTTAGCATGGTAACCAGGGTAAACATCGGGTTACGAAGCGCGGCCCTGCGCTTAGTTACCCGATGTTTACCCTGGTTACCGGCATCGTTGGTCGCTGGAGAGCGGTCTGTGTGACAGCTCTCCAGCGACCAAACAGCGACGCTGCAGCGATCCGGATCGTTGTCGGTATCGCTGCAGCGTCGCTTAATGTGAAGGGGCCTTAAGGCCACTATTTGGTCATGAATTGCCATGGCTACCATCAGGACCACACCATCATGATCTGAGGGCACCAATTGGGATAAAGAGGAAGGACCCACACTCTTAACCATTTATAATGATGTAGTCACTATTTACAGCAGCATCTAAGGGGTTAAACAGATTTGGACAGTGCCAACACTGATCCTGGCTGATGCAGAAAGCTGTCAGCTATCGTGCACAACCGACAGATGCTGGATTGTTACCTGTATGGGGAGGCTATTCTTTTATATCTCGGGTCAGTTAAAAGATGTATTGGCTGTCATTAAGGGGTTAAAGTGCATTTGTCACCAGATGTATAACACCTAACCTGAGAGCACAAAATGCAGAGACAGAGACCCTATTTAAGCGATGTGTTACTTAGCTGTTTGCTGTAGTTTTGATAAAATCACTGTTTTACCAGCAGGAGATTATTACTGGAAGACTAAATAACTCTGCTTCCATGTAGTCATTAATATAAGTGAGCTCTGTATAACCCTGCCCCCACCACTGATTGTCAGCTTCCTGCATTTGCACAGTATACATAGAAAGCTGTCAATCGGTGGTGGGGTTATACACAGCTCGGCATTCAAAAAAACTGCTACATGCAGCCCATTAAGTGAAAGATTGCTGGAATCCAGGTCTCTGTTTCCACATACCTTATGATGTTCTCAGATGGAATAGCAAAAATCTGTTTACGGATTCCCTTCAAAGTGTCGGCTGGAATGCCTACTCTGCACCACCTAGAGTCACTATGTCTAGCCAGGGTTTCCTGTTGCAGGATTTGTCTAAGGTATTTGAAGTGATAGCCATCCTGTCCCTGCCAAAAGATGATTGGATATTGCAGTGCATCATAGGACCTGTGAGTTTCTGCCACCCGTTGCAAACCATTGTTCCTTTTCTGAAGCACAATGTCATGGCTGTGAAACTCCTTACCCACAATCAAAATAGCTACCTCATGAAATGTGGGGGCATTGAAATGCCGCTGATGCTCACCTTGTGGTGTTTTGTCAGCTCTGATTACAACTTTGTAATCGTCACTTGGCATGCATTCAAGTGCAGTCTTGAAAAGTTGAACATATGTTTATCGGTCGTCCATGACAGCACCACGGAGAGAGGGGATCCGCCCTTCAGGGACAGGAAACCTGCAGATGCATAAGGGCGGCACCTCTCCCACGCATCAGTTGGTTTCCTGTTCCTGGAGGACAAGATGCCCTACAGATATATCCGTATTTTATCTGGAATACCCAGGCTGGCTGTCCGACTCGGGTAGCGAGGGGGTCCCCTACCTCGGGCAGTGCGGGTCCCTGGAAGGGCCACGGTGGTTCCGGGTAGGGCTCCACATCAGTGAGCGGAGCAGGGGAGCGGAGTCCGGAGGTCCGTCTCCAAGTGCCAGCAACGGAGGAGAGTATTCCACACCCCCCGGGTCTGTGCGGTCTTCCTGGAGCCTCTGCGACTCCTGCGTCCCGTCGGTCATCCTGCCGGGGGGATGGGCGTGGCAGTGTGCAGCGAGGTCGGCCGGTGGCACCATACCCAGGCTTCACTGCACGTCACTGTGCACCGGAAGGGGCGGGGCCTAAACCGGAAGTCGGACGCCAGCTTTTGCTGCAGACGCTGCTGTGCTGCGGCCACGTGCAGCGATGGCGGCGGCCGGGGGCTGTAGGGGGACTGGCGGCCACACGGGGAGGGGGCGGTACCGCGCGCCACACACCTGCTGACAATCTGGATCCGGTGGAAGGGCTATATATAGCCATACAGAAGCCTGCAGGGCTACTAATGAACCCATCTGCAGCAATGGATTAGCCAGAAGCTCCTGTCGGTCTGCTGGAGCAGGACAGAAAATTTGGGCTGAAAATCTCGGCTTATACTCGAGTATATACGGTAATACTTTTTCATTACGGATCAATTTGTGAAGCACCTGGGTGTTATGATCCGGTGACTTTGGAGCTGCATGAGAACTCACTGGAGAAAGTGGCCACTGTACTGACCGCAATCCTGAACTTAACACCGCAACTAGAAGTAGCCGTGGAGTGTACCTAACACACCTAGACACATCATCACAGCCGGAGGACTAATTACCCCTAAAGATGGAAATAGGAATACTATCTTGCCTCAGAGAAAATCCCCAAAGGATAGACAGCCCCCCACAAATATTGGCGGTGAGTCGGAGAGGAAAAAACATACACAGGCAGAAAACAGAATTTAGCACAGGAGGCCACACTAGCTAGATAGGACAGAATAGGACAGAGTTCTGTGCGGTCAGTATAAAACCCTTCAAAACATCCACAGCAGCAATTACAAAAACTTCCTATATCTAACTAATAGATCTAGGAGCGTAAATCTGCAACTCCAGTGAATCCTACAATCAGAGCAGGAATAAAACTGAAACAGGCACACAGCAGTGTGCCACAAATACAAAGAACCAAACACTTATCTTTGCTGAATTTGGCAGCAGGCAGGAGAAGCCAGAAAGTGATCCATCACTTCACAAGGAACATTGACAACTGGCAAGGGCTAAAGGATCCTGCACACCTAAATATCCCAGTCCAAATTGTAATTATCAAATACACCTGGCCAGGACTGTGACTGAGACAACTGCATTCCCACCTTCAACCATCGGAGGGAACCCAAGAGCAGAATTCACAACACCTGGGGGTTCAAAGTGTTTACTATGCATCTAGATAAGTTCCTTGGGGGGGGGTCTAGTTTCCAAAATGGGGTCACTTGTGGGATAGCTCCAATGTTTAGGCACACAGGGGCTCTCCAAACGTGACATGGTGTCCGCTAACAATTGGAGCAAATTTCGGGGTCCAGTTTCTACTTTTACCCTTGGGAAAATAAAAAAAATTGTTGCTAAAAGATCATTTTTGGGACTAAAAAGTTAAATGTTCCTTTTTTTCCTTCCATATTGCTTTTGATGTTGTGAAACACCGAAGGGTTAATAAACTTGAATGTGGGTTTGAGCACCTTGAGGGGAGTAGTTTTTAGAATGGTGTCACTTTTGGGTATTTTCAGCAGTATACAGACCCCTCAAACTGACTTCAAATGTGACATGGTCCCTAAACAAAATGGTTTTGGAAATTTTGTTGTAAAAATGAGAAATCGCTGGTCAAATATTAACCCTTATAACTTCCTAGCAAAAAAAAATTTTGTTTCCAAAATCGTGCTGATGTGAAGTAGGCATGTGGGAAATGTTATTTATTAACTATTTTGTGTCACATAACTCTCTGGTTTAACAGAATAAAAATTCAAAATTTGAAAATTGCAAAATTTTCAAACTCTTCGCCAGAATTTCATTTTTTAAATTTTTTACAAATAAACGCAAAAATTACCGACCTAAATTTACCACTAACATGAAGCCCAATATGTCACGAAAAAACAATCTCAGAATCGCTAGGATCCGTTGAAGCGTTCCTGAGTTACCTCGTAAAGAGACACTGGTCAGAATTGCAAAAAATGGCCAGGTCATTAAGGTCAAAATAGGCTGGGTCATGAAGGGGTTAAGTGAAGGAACTGCGGCAAGTTAATGACAATATCAAGGCAAGTGTTTTGAATTAAAGAGCAGCTCTGCTGAGCCTCTGCTTCTACATTACCCATGAAATAGAGTTGAAGGAATTGAGGTTCTGTTCCTTGTAATGGAAGCAGTGAGCCAAAGAGCTTCTCTCTCTCTCTCTCTCTCTCTCTCTCTCTCTCTCTCTCTCTCTCTCTCTCTCTCTCTCTCTCTCTCTCTCTCTCTTCAATTCAAATGAGCTTTATTGGCAGGACTAAGTAGTCTGGGAGGAGATCAGACAGTCTCTTGAAGTAAGTGTCCCTCACTGCGGGCACTGCTGGCAGAGTCTGTTCTCTCAAGGCTTTTATTCTGTGGGTGCCGCCCGGATTCGATGAGTAGGCTGTGGGCGCTCAGTCTGTACCGGCTCAGGATCTGTCGATCTTTGGGGTTTTCTAGTTTCTCTAGATATGGGGCCAGTTTGTACTCCCTCTGTAGATTCCGGTATATTGTCAGTTTCTGGGATTTGTTTATGTCGTTCCTCCAGATGCTGAGATATTCCTCTTTGACTTTGTGTACCATTTTCTGGATTTCACCTTTTGTCAGGCCATGTAGGTTGATGGCTTGGTCAGACTGGCTTTGGGTACTTTTTCTTGGGAGGCTTCCTGAGGCTTCCTGGTGTAGGGAGGCTTTGTGATGGTAGGAGCTGGGACTGCTACTTTGTGGATGAGCCTTGAATGACAGCGCCTTCTTCTTTATTGCGATGTGTAGTGGGAATCTGCCCAGCTCTGCTCGGCAGGCGCTATTTGATGTGCTCTGATGGACTTGGAGAAGATGCTTGCAGAACTCTAGGTGGAATATTTCTGTCGGCCCAGCGTCCCTCTTTGACCAGTTTGGGTATGAGACTGGGCCCCAGACCTCACTACCATATAGAAGGATTGGGGCAATGATGGAGTCAAAATTTTTTAGCCATACGGTTACTGGTGCCTTGAGGTGGTACAGAAGCCTTCTGATGGCATAGAAGGCTTTGGATGCCTTGTCTTTTAGTGACTCTATGGCTTGCTTGAAGCTCCCTGACTGGCTGAGTTCTAGGCCCAGGTAGGTGTACCTGTTGGTTTCAGTAAGTGGATGGTTGTCTATCATAAAGGTAGGATTGCCAGTGGGTTTCTGCTTTTTCTGGAACACCATGATATTAGTTTTTTTCTCGTTGATTGACAGTGCCCATGTGCTGCTGAAGGTCTCTAGGATTTTCAGATGATCTTGGAGGCCTTTCTCAGTTGGTGATAACAGCACGAGGTCATCTGCATACAGCAGAAATTTCACCTGGGTGTCATGGAGGGTGAGTCCTGGTGCTGAAGAGGACTCTAGGGCCACTGCCAGCTCATTGATGTAGATGTTAAAGAGCGTTGGACTGAGGCTGCAGCCCTGTCTCACTCCTCGACTCTGTTGGAAATAGGCCGTCCTCCTTCCGTTGACCTTCACACTGCAACTGTTCTCAGTGTAGGAGCTTCGGATAACATCATATGTTTTGCCTCCTATTCCGCCCCCCAGCAATTTTAGGAATAGTCCTGGGTGCCACACTGAGTCGAAGGCCTTCTTGAAGTCCGCAAAACAGGCGTATATCTTCCCGTTCTTTGTATTGTGGACGTGGCTCTTGATGAGGCTGTGCAGAGTGTACATGTGGTCAGTGGTGCGGTGGTTTGGCATGAGTGTGTCACACTCTATTAGCGGTGGATACCGCATTTATCCCCAGTGTCCCGGCGTACTGACAGCTCTTTTAAGCCTCAGCGCCACCTATTATTCTGACTCACCGTCAGTTGACCAGCCTGGTTCTGTTTCCTCCCGGCTTGTTGCCCTTTTTTTCCAGCATGTCTGATTGATGCAAATCCGAGTATTCTATTGTTTTTGGGGCCATACAAGTATACAATTATACCTGGCACACTGATGAAGGTCCAGTATCGACCGAAACGTTTGTGATTTACTGTATGTAATAAATCCCCACTTTTTTGCATCACAACACCCTGGAGTGTGCTAGTCACTTTATATTGTATACGTTCAGGTTTGGGCACCTGTGACTGTGCACCTCCCCTATTTAGGCTGTGCTTAGCATCTTCTATATCACAGACATTTCTGCCATGGCATATAGAATGTCGTTAAGGTTTCTTACCGCTAGGTGTACTCCTTCTGGGTTGAGTTCATACACGTTATTATGGAAACATTGGAGCTTCTCCTTGATCTCTGGTCTGTTGATGGCATCTTTGTATTTTGGGGCCGACATCTTGGACCATTTGAAGGATGGTGGCAGGCTAAAGAGGCCGGTCTTTTGCGAGGTTTGTGAGGGTGATTTCTTTGTGGATTTGATGTATAGGAGCAGTTGGTTATGGTCTGACAGATGTGTTTGTGGGGTGACTATAAGGGCGCCAATATTTGTAGGGTCCATATCTGTGATGGCGTAGTCTATCACACTGCTGCCCACATGGGAGTTTAGGGTATGTCTTCCCAGTGAGTCTCCCTTGGTGCGGCCATTGAGGATACGAAGTCCAAGGCTTCGGCATAGGTTCAACAGCGTTCTGCCATTTTTATTAACTGTGCAATCATAGCTGTTCCTGTCGGTGTGTACTGGGTTGTCACAGTCGGTATCTGCTCCAAGTATATAGATGTTTCCATCAGTGGTCAGTTAGTCTCTTTCTCTTCCCGTTCTTGCGTTGAGGTCTCCGTAGATGAGAACGTTCCCAAGAGTCTGGAAATGGGCAGCTTCAGTCTTTAGGGTCTCAAAGCTGTCTGGGTTGAAGTATGGAGACTCTGGAGGAGCTACGTACACTGCACAGAGGTAGATGTCGGCCACGGATGTGAGGATGGAGTGGCTTATTCTTCTCTCTCTCTCTCTCTCTCTCATTTTGCATGTATGCTGATAATGATACTTTATCTTATTACAACATTGGTATTACTAATACAGCAGGGACATGCCTGTGCTGCTTTAAAAAAAAAAAAGTCTTGTGTATTTTATATCTCTTAATGTATTGTAAAATGGCTGTTTGTCTCTTTCTTCAGTGTAAAGACCCTCTTGCTTGAAGCCATTTCAAAGGAATCAGAGTAAGTGAAAAAAATTATTGGTGTTAGGCTGCATTCACGCATTCAGTATTTGTAAGCCAAAACCAGGAGTGGGTAAAATTGCAGAAGTGGTGACGTGTTTCTATTATACATTTCCTCTTGATTGCACCACTCTTTATTTTGGCTTACAAATACTGAATGTGTGAATATGGCCTTAATCTCTTACTACATACAGATGTTTTATTTTGGGATAAAAGGCACGTAGTGTTTAAGAAATAGAACAGTGCACAGACAAAGAGCCATGTGAATTGTTAAAAAAACAAAGGGACCTTCTATTTCCGTGATCTGTGAGGTACAGCGGTCAGAGCCCACCAATCACATATAGGTACAATTTTCTATAAATATGACTGGATTACTTATGCACTCACAGCCCTTACCATTTTTTTTCTTGAAGTTTTTACCTATCATTCAAAAACATTTCCAGTTTATACATAGAGTAAACCGCAATGAGTAACTTTTCTCCTACGCCTCAATGGGGGACACAGGACCATGGGTGTTATGCTGCTGCCACTAGGAGGACACTAAGTTAACACATAAAGAATAGCTCCTCCCCTGCAGTATACACCCTCCTGCTTGGCTCTAAGTGAACCAGTTCTTGCTTAGTGTCTGTAGGAGGCACATGGGTCTGCTTTCAGACCCCACCGTTTTTATTTTCATTTTTTATTTTTATTCGATTTTTTTTTTTCTCTTAACGGAGCGAATGGGGGCGACTGATCCTTTCTATGTTCCGATCTCCCCCGAAACATTAACAGGCAAGTATGTGGAGCGTTCCTCCCGTATCCTTTCCTGCAACGTTGGATGCCAGCACTGAGCTCACCTTACGGGCGACTGATCCTTCACGTTCCGATCTCCCCCCTCCATAGCAGGCGACCACATGGAGTAGCCCTCCATCTACCTCTCCTGGAGCCAGGTGGATATCTCGACATAATATGTATGGCGTTCGTGCAGCCCCCCACTGCATCACCACTGATATAGCAGATGACGCAAGGCGGCAGAAGCTCTCCACCCCCTCTCTGACTATGGCGACGGTGGATTGAGCACCGGCCCACTGCATCTACCGTGAGCACATTGCGGGGGCCGAGGCGCTGGGGGGTCCTAGTCCCCGGGGTATGGAAGGTGCGCACCTCTAACAGGGCATAAAGCCCGGGTCCGTGGGTGGTCCGCAGAGCGGCATTTCTATGAAGGAGCGCAGCTGAGTGATGGCACTTATAAGCAGTCGCGACGCCGCAAGCCGCAACCGCAAGTTTCAATATTTAGCCCCCTGCTTTTCCCCTTCATACAGGCCGGAGTTTTTGGCCACGCCCACTGGCAATTACCGCCTCCCATCTTTTCTAGCGCTTCTCTAGATCTTCCCTGAGATCTCGGTGGCCATCTTGGGACACCCACAGTGCTGATGCTGCAGCGCTGCTCCAGCTCTCCTAATCACAGCCTTCAGGACCATACATTGCGGACGTCCCCTGGGAACTCAAGACACAGGACGTGGGTAAGCTGCAGAACCATAGCTTAACCCTTCCCCTGCTAGTAAGCGCTCTCCTCAAGGCTACTATGTCTCAATCAAGGCCTCACAAAACGTCTGGGAAAACCCACACTGTATTCTTCGCTGCATGTACCTCTTGTAAGATCTCATTACCCCAGGGTCACAATACTGCATTGTGCACAGCTTGTGAACCGGTGACTGTTCAGGAACCACCTGTTACTGATACCGAACCTAGTGAGCCTGGTCCCCCTGAGTGGGCTTCCACCCTTACCCGGTCTATGGCATCCCGGGCAAAAGCGTTAGAATCGTTCGGAGACCCCTCCTCTAACCAGGGCTTTCTTACGGATGACGCTTCCGATTGTCAAAACCCCTCGTACTCTAGGGGTCGTACCTTGCCAAGGAGCTCTCGCTCTTCCAGGAAAAGGACTCATGCCATATCCTCACAGCTAAATTCCAAGGTTCCAGGCTTCATATCTCGGTCCCACGATCTAGCAGCCATCGTGGCAGATGCACTCGTGGCATCAGTTCCAGCTTCCGTACATATTTCCCCCGCTTCCCTTACTGCCGAGAGTCATCAAGAAGATCAGAGCGGAGGGGATACCAGTAATCCTGATTGCGCCAGATTGGCCACGCAGGGCCTGGTATGCCGAACTAGTTCAACTAGTCGCCGATGTCCCCTGGCGATTACCGAATCGCGCAGACCTGTTGTCTCAGGGCCCCATTTACCACCAGAACTCCGAGGCCCTGTGTTTGACGGCATGGCCGTTGAGTCCTGGGTGCTAACACAGGCAGTCATTTCTACCATGATCCACGCTAGAAAGCCTAAGTCTATGCGTATTTATCGCATTTGGAAGACCTTCTTCTCATGGTGCAAAGACCGAGGACGCTCTCCTGTTGAATTTTCCATTCCTTCCATCCTCAAATTCTTTCAGTCGGGTTTGGCTTTAGGTCTCGCCCTTAGTTCTCTCAAAGGGCAGATGTCAGCCTTGTCAGTCCTGTTACAACGAAGAATTGCCAACAGATTACAGGTGAAGACGTTCATTCAGGGTGTCTTCCACGTGGGGCCGCCCTATAACACGCCGTTGGAACCATGGGACCTTAATTTGGTCCTCGGAGTCTTGCAGGAGGCTCCTTTTGAACCTCTGCAGGATGTTTCCCTGCCTTTTCTGTCATGGAAAGTTGCCTTCCTGGTGGCGGTCACGTCCATCCGACGAGTCTCTGAGCTGGCGGCTTTGTCTTTTCAAGTTCCTTTCCTCGTTTTTCATCAAGATAAGGTGGTTTTGAGAACATCCCCGTCTTTCCTACCGAAAGTTGTCTCATCTTTCCACCTCAATGAGGAAATTGTCTTGCCTTCACTTTGCCCGGCACCAGTACATCGCACCGAGAAGGCTCTTCACACACTGGACTTGTTGAGAGCTCTTAGTAGATACATCTCGAGGACGGCGTCTTTCCGCAGGTCAGATGCCCTGTTTGTGCTCCCGGAAGGGCCAAGGAAAGGTTTAGCCGCTTCCAAGGCTACAATAGCCAAGTGGATTCGTTCAGCTATCCAGGAGTCGTACCGAGTTAGAGGTCACCACATCCCAGCAGGGATTAAGGCTCATTCTACTCGGTCGGTGGGTGCGTCTTGGGCCATCCGGCACCAGGCATCGGCAGCACAAGTCTGCAGAGCTGCGACTTTGTCGAGCCTGCATACGTTTACAAAACGTTACCATGTCCATTCTCAGGCCTCGGCAGACGAATTTTGCAGGCGGCACTGCCGCATCTGTAACTAGTTGGTACAAGGAGAAATTCCAGTTGGATGTTCCCCACCCAGGAACTGCTTTGACATCCCATGGTCCTGTGTCCCCCAATGAGGCGTAGGAGAAATAGGGATTTTTGTGTACTCACCGTAAAATCCTTTTCTCCGAGCCAATCATTGGGGGACGCAGCACCCACCCTGTTGGCCTATTGGCTTTGTTTTTTTTGTGTTGACTTGGTTTTGACACAGTTCATTCTTGTTAAATGTTAAGCTCCTACTGCTTCGTTACCGAACTGGTTCACTTAGAGCCAGCAGGAGGATGTATACTGCAGGGGAGGAGCTATTCTTTATGTGTTAACTTAGTGTCCTCCTAGTGGCAGCAGCATAACACCCATGGTCTTGTGTCCCCCAATGATTGGCTCGGAGAAAAGTATTTTATGGTGAGTACACAAAAATCCCTATTTTTCCAATGTTTAGGTTACAGCCTTCAATATTGTCCAATGCTGTAATAATGTACTGGATATTTATGAAGATCTGAAATTTCCCAGCTTTTCTTGTATAGAAGCGTGTTCTTGTAATTTGCTTTTTTTTTTTTTTTTTTTTTAGAAATGTTGTTAAAGGCCACCATACACCTTAGAGAAATGCCGGCCAAATGTATGATGTTTGTTTGGTGGCTCCCAGATCAACTGTCGGAGGAGGGGTGGTGGGTGAAGGAACTAAAGAGTAATAGTCTGGTTGGATTTCAACATCCCATCCTTTTGCTGTTCTGGGAGATAAGGCACTGCCAGGGATGTTTAAAAACCGCTTACTCCTACCTCCTCATTGACCACACTCGAATGTATAAGGCTATGTGCACATTTTGTGAATTTGTTGCGGATCCGCAGCTTTTTCTGAGCAGAATTGCACCAAATCCGCAAAGGATTGATCAAGCAAGGATAATCATTGGGAATCCAGAATTGGTGTGCACATGCTGCGGAAAATTCCGTCCTGTTTGCAGCATTTTATTTTCCGCAGCATGTCAATTTTTTGGGGGGATCTGCAGCGTTCCTGCACCCATTGACTTAGGCTAGTTTCACATCGCGTTAGGTGCCATCCATTTAACGGATCCGTTAGTAAGTGGCACTAACGCAATATAATGGATCTTTTAACGCACCTATTGTCATCCATTATCATAATGCATCCTAACGCATGTCAAAATCGGCAAGCGTTAGCGATGGTGCATTACTTGCGGTCTACCGCATTTTTGGGTATGTTGGGTTTAACGCACAGCGAATGGACACGTTCGCTGCGCATAGACCTGTATTACTAACTCATGCCAACGCAATGCTACCATACATTAGCACATGCGTTAGCGCAATCGTAGAAAAAAGGTGAATTTGGGCATCAGCGTTAGCACATCCGTTTAACGAATACGTTAAACAGATGGCACTAACACGATGTGAACCTAGCCTTACATTGAGTCAGTCAAATCCGCAGCCAAACCGCAGGTGTAAAAAGGTTTGCGGATTTGCTGTGGATTTGCGTGCCAAAAATGCTGCAGAAAGGAAGGAGAAATAGTGTGTGGGCAGAGAATGTGTGTGGGCGGAGAATATATGCATGTCTGGGTGTCTGTGTGTGTACCCAGGCGTCGTCTGATGGGACTACTACTCCCATCCGGCTATGTTTGCTGTCACATATAACAGTGACATCATGAGCCAATGATGGGAGAGTAGTCCCATCATCTGGGACCTGTGTTCAGTTGTAGAAAAAAAAATAAAAACATTTACATATTCACATACACCTAATCCCCGACACCCGCGTCTCCTTCAAGCAATCAAAAATAATAAACTAACATATACTCCCAGTCCGCCATAATCCATGTAATAACGAGTGTTCCTCAATGATCTCACGTGTAGAACAGTCACATCGGGAGATGTGACCGCTCTGCCCGGCCTCCGGTGATACACTGACAGGAGGTAATCACACTGTATCACTGAGTTGCCGCGAGAGTTCACTGGAGTTCATCAGCTGATCAGCTCCGGTGCTCTCACTTGCAGTACCGCTGCGTGAGAAAATTCTAATGTAGCAGTGCCGTAAGTGAGAGCACTGGAGCTGATGAACTCCGGTGAACTCTCATGGCAGCGCAGTGATACACTGCAGGAGCGATTACCTCCTGTCAGTTTATCGCCGGAGGCCAAGTAGAGTGGTCACAACGTCCAATGTAACTGTTCTGCACGTGAGATCGTCGTAGGACACTCGTTAATGGACTAAATTGGACGGGGAGTATTATACGTTGGTTTATTTTTGTTGCAGGAGACGAGGGCGTCGGGGATTAGGTGTTCAGTAAGTATGGTAAATTAAGATTCAAGTAAAGGAGTTTGTGTGATTATTTCAAATTAATGACTTTATTCTGGCTGTGTCTTTTTTTTACTATGTAGCTATAGGGTTAGTAATGGATAGGTGTCTTATAGATGACTCTCCATTACTAACCTGTGGGCTTGATGTCACCGGACAATACAAAGGTGATATCAACCCCACAAATATGAACCCCACTTGCCACCGGTACAGGGCAAGTGGGAAGAGCAAGGCTAAGTGCCAGAATTGGCGCATCTATAAGAGACTGGACGGCTGAGAGCTGATATTTTTAGCCTGGGTGACTGCTAATTTCCATGGCACCTTCCCAGGCTATTAATATCAGCTCGCAGCTGTCTGCCTAGCCTTTGCTGGTTCAGTTTTATAGGGTGACCCCATGTCAATTTTCTTCTGGGGTTCCTCTGTAAACTAGCCAGTAAAGGCTAAGCAAAAAGCTGTGAGCTGATATTAATATCCTGGGATCCTTTATGGCTATTGGCTCCTTCCCAGAATATTAACATCTGCCCTCAGCCATTGGCTTTCTTTCTGCTGGTTATTAAAATTAGGAGCCCATGCAATTTTGTTTTTTACATTTTTTTGAAAAATTAACAGATATTGCATTTCATTCAGATTTCTGACAGGTGCTTTTTTGTTACAGCATATATAGGTTAATTATGTGGGGGTATGTTCCCACGGTCAGTAAACGGTGCAAGTTGGACGCTGCGTACAAGAAAATCCCATCTCCACTATGCGTGCCGGACGCCTCCGGCTTCCCGGCAGAGACAGACATGTGGCGCATCTCTCCAGACCGCAGCATGTTTTTTTTTATCGTGCGGAGATGCTCAGTCTCCGCAAGATAAATGTCGCCAGTCCAATGCATTGGGACGCGGTGATTCCGCACGGTTCATTGAACAAATGGAGAATCGCCTGCGTTCAAAAGCTGGCAGCGCTATATATGGAGCTGATATGTGCTGCATCCAAAGCGCTGACGATTACCGACCATGGGAACATACCCTTAATGATCCTACATAGGCTGGTGTGTGTGTGTGTGTGTGTGTCTGTCTTTAATATTAATGAGGGTATCTGGCTGAAGAGGTTGAACAAGGAAATTGCATCACAATTCTTTTTTTTACCAATACGCCTGAAAATCCGCATAAAAACTGGACGAATTCTCAACTGCGTTTTCTGCCAAGAGAGGCAGGAACCATGCAGAATTTTACACAAGCCAATCTGCAACATGCGCACATGGCCTAATGGTGAACATACACTTAAAACATTATTTCTCCTTTGCCTCATTGAACACAGCTCACACGGTCTGTGTCCCCCAATGAATGGCTCGGAGAAAAGGATTTTACGGGGAGTACACAAAAATCCCTATTTCTCCTTCGCCTCATTGGGGGACCCAGACCGTGTGAGCTGTGTCCCCCAATGAATGGCTCGGAGAAAAGGATTTTACGGTGAGTACACAAAAATCCCTATTTCACCATCGCCTCATTGGGGGACACAGGAACCATGGGTTATATGCTGCTGCCACTAGGAGGCTGACACTATGCACAAAATAGTTAGCTCCTCCTCTGCAGTGTACACCCCATCAACTGGAATTCTGAAACTCCGTTTAGCTTAGTGTCAGTAGGAGGTGGACACTGGTCTTTTATTAGACCCTTATCTACCTCAATGTGCGTCGTTCCCTTTCAGATTTCCGGAGGGATACAGTGTGAATAGTCACAGTTGTAATCCCACAATGCGGACTATGAGTACGGCGTGTGCTGCCCGTATCCTCATAGATCCCAGAGCAGGACGAAGACCCCTAACACAGAAGAGTGTTGAGGAGATTCAGACCGGTGCTAGCTCCGTCTCCCACCCACTCGCCCTTTAGAGCCTGATGGTTGCGGAGACGAGGACTGTTGTGAATTCTGTGGCAGAGCTCCCTCCTGTGGTCACAAGTGGTACTTCGGCTGGTTCTCTCTGTGAGCTTCCGTTGGTGGAGGAAAGTGGTACTGCGGCTTCTGAGTTTCCTTCCTCAGGTGATGTGGTGAAGTCGTTAGGTGCTTCTCTATTTAACTCCACCTAGTGCTTTGATCCTGGCTTCCAGTCATTGTTCTAGTATTGGACCTGTTTCCTCCTGGATCGTTCCTGTGGCCTGCTGCTCTGCATAGCTAAGTTCCTCTTTGCTATTTGTTTGCTGTTTTTTTTCTGTACAGCTTGTCAATTTGTTTTTTTCTGCTTGCTGGAAGCTCTGGGACGCAGAGGGTGTACCTCCGTGCCGTTAGTTCGGTACGGAGGGTCTTTTTTCCCCCTTTGCGTGGTTTTTGTAGGGTTTTGTGTTGACCGCAAAGTTACCTTTCCTATCCTCGCTCTGTTCAGAAAGTTGGGCCTCATTTTGCTAAATCTATTTAATCTCTCCGTTTGTCTTTTCATCTTAACTCACAGTCATTATATGTGGGGGCTGCCTTTTCCTTTGGGGTATTTCTCTGAGGCAAGGTAGGCTTATTTTCTATCTTCAGGCTAGCTAGTTTCTCAGGCCGTGCCGAGTTGCATAGGCAGCGTTAGGCGCAATCCACGGCTGCCTTTAGTGTGGTTGGAGAGGATTAGGGATTGCGGTCAACAGAGTTCCCACGTCTCAGAGCTCGTTCTTGTTTTTTGGGTTATTGCCAGGTCACTGTATGTGCGCTGACCTCTATGTCCATTGTGGTACTGAATTGCCTTTCATAACAGTACTGGAAGCCAAAGTACTAATGATTCTCAATAGAGGGAAAAAAGAAGTTCTGAGACCATTTTTTTTTCTTTGCACTGTGTTTTGCCTTTTTTTCCCCTAGACATTTGGGTGGTTCAGGACACAGGTGTAGCAATGGACATTAAAGGTCTGTCTTCATGTGTGGATCAGCTCACGGCAAGAGTGCAAAGTATTCAAGACTTTGTGGTTCAGAATTCTATGTTAGAACCGAGAATCCCTATTCCTGTTTTGTTTTTTGGAGATAGAACTAAATTTCTGAGTTTCAAAAATAATTGTAAACTATTTCTGGCTTTGAAACCTCGCTCCTCTGGTGACCCAGTTCAACAAGTTAGGATCGTTATTTCTTTTTTGCGTGGCGATCCTCAGGACTGGGCATTTTCCCTTGCGCCAGGCGATCCTGCATTAAGTAATATCGATGCATTTTTCCTGGCGCTCGGATTGCTGTACAATGAGCCTAATTCTGTGGATCAGGCAGAGAAGAATTTGCTGGCTCTGTGTCAGGGTCAGGATGAAATAGAGGTATATTGTCAGAAATTTAGAAAGTGGTCCATACTCACTCAGTGGAATGAAGGTGCGCTCGCAGCTATTTTCAGAAAAGGTCTCTCTGAAGCCCTTGGAGATGTCATGGTGGGATTTCCTATGCCTGCTGGTCTGAATGAGTCTATGTCTTTGGCCATTCAGATCGGTCGACGCTTGCGCGAGCGTAAATCTGTGCACCATTTGGCGGTGTTACCTGGGCTTAAACCTGAGCCTATGCAGTGCGATAGGACTTTGACCAGAGTTGAACGGCAAGAACACAGACGTCTGAATGGGCTGTGTTTCTATTGTGGTGATTCCACTCATGCTATCTCTGATTGTCCTAAGCGCACTGAGCGGTTCGCTAGGTCTGCCACCATTGGTACAGTACAGTCAAAATTTCTTCTGTCTGTTACCTTGATCTGCTCTTTGTCATCGTATTCTGTCATGGCATTTGTGGACTCAGGCGCTGCTCTGAATTTGATGGACTTGGAGTATGCTAGGCGTTGTGGGTTTTTCTTGGAGCCCTTGCAGTGTCCTATTCCATTGAGAGGAATTGATGCTACGCCTTTGGCCAAGAATAAGCCTCAGTACTGGACCCAGCTGACCATGTGCATGGCTCCTGCACATCAGGAGGTTATTCGCTTTCTGGTGTTGCATAATCTGCATGATGTGGTCGTGTTGGGGTTGCCATGGCTACAAATCCATAATCCAGTTTTAGATTGGAAATCCATGTCTGTGTCCAGCTGGGGTTGTCAGGGGGTACATGGTGATGTCCCATTTCTGACTATTTCGTCATCCACCCCTTCTGAGGTTCCTGAGTTCTTGTCTGATTACCGGGATTTATTTGATGAGCCCAAGTCCGATACCCTACCTCCGCATAGGGATTGTGATTGTGCTATCGATTTGATTCCTGGTAGTAAATTCCCAAAAGGTCGACTGTTTAATTTATCTGTGCCTGAGCACGCCGCTATGCGGAGTTATGTGAAGGAGTCTTTGGAGAAGGGGCATATTCGCCCGTCATCGTCGCCATTGGGAGCAGGGTTCTTTTTTGTAGCCAAGAAGGATGGTTCACTGAGACCTTGTATAGATTACCGCCTTCTAAATAAGATCACGGTTAAATTTCAGTACCCCTTGCCATTGTTATCTGATTTGTTTGCTCGGATTAAGGGGGCTAGTTGGTTCACCAAGATAGATCTTCGTGGTGCGTATAATCTTGTGCGTATTAAGCGAGGCGATGAGTGGAAAACTGCATTTAATACGCCCGAGGGCCATTTTGAGTATCTAGTAATGCCATTCGGACTTGCCAATGCTCCATCAGTGTTTCAGTCCTTTATGCATGACATCTTCCGAGAGTACCTGGATAAATTCCTGATTGTGTACTTAGATGACATTTTGATCTTCTCGGATGATTGGGAGTCTCATGTGAAGCAGGTCAGAACGGTGTTTCAGGTCCTGCGTGCTAATTCTTTGTTTGTGAAGGGATCAAAGTGTCTCTTTGGTGTTCAGAAGGTTTCATTTTTGGGGTTCATCTTTTCCCCTTCTACTATCGAGATGGATCCTGTTAAGGTCCAAGCCATCCATAATTGGACTCAGCCGACATCTCTGAAAAGTCCTCAAAAGTTCCTGGGCTTTGCTAATTTTTATCGTCGCTTCATCTACAATTTTTCTAGTATTGCTAAAGCATTGACCGATTTGACCAAGAAAGGTGCTGATTTGGTCAATTGGTCTTCTGCTGCGGTGGAAGCTTTTCAAGAGTTGAAGCGTCGTTTTTCTTCTGCCCCTGTGTTGTGTCAACCAATGTTTCACTTCCGTTCCAGGTCGAGGTTGATGCTTGTGAGATTGGAGCAGGGGCTGTTTTGTCGCAGAGAAGTTCTGATTGCTCGGTGATGAAACCATGCGCCTTCTTTTCCAGGAAGTTTTCGCCTGCTGAGCGTAATTATGATGTGGGCAATCGAGAGTTGCTGGCCATGAAGTGGGCATTCGAGGAGTGGCGTCATTGGCTTGAAGGAGCTAAGCATCGCGTGGTGGTCTTGACTGATCATAAGAACTTGACTTATCTCGAGTCCGCCAAGCGGTTGAATCCTAGACAAGCTCGTTGGTCGTTGTTTTTTGCCCGTTTTGACTTTGTGATTTCATACCTTCCGGGCTCTAAAAATGTGAAGGCGGATGCTCTGTCTAGGAGTTTTGTGCCCGACTCTCCGGGTGTATCTGAGCCGGCGGGTATCCTCAAAGAGGGAGTAATTGTGTCTGCCATCTCCCCTGATTTGCGGCGGGTGCTGCAAAAATTTCAGGCTAATAAACCTGATCGTTGCCCAGCGGAGAAACGGTTTGTCCCTGATAGGTGGACGAATAAAGTTATCTCTGAGGTTCATTGTTCGGTGTTGGCTGGTCATCCTGGAATCTTTGGTGCCAGTGAGTTGGTGGCTAGATCCTTTTGGTGGCCATCTCTGTCGCGGGATGTGCGTACTTTTGTGCAGTCCTGTGGGATTTGTGCTCAGGCTAAGCCCTGCTGTTGTCGTGCCAGTGGGTTGCTTTTGCCCTTGCCGGTCCCGAAGAGGCCTTGGACACATATCTCTATGGATTTTATTTCAGATCTTCCCGTCTCTCAAAAGATGTCAGTCATTTGGGTGGTCTGTGATCGCTTCTCTAAGATGGTCCATTTGGTACCCTTGTCTAAATTGCCTTCCTCCTCTGATTTGGTGCCATTGTTTTTCCAGCATGTGGTTCGTTTGCATGGCATTCCGGAGAATATCGTTTCTGACAGAGGTTCCCAGTTTGTTTCGAGGTTTTGGCGAGCCTTTTGTGGTAGGATGGGCATTGACTTGTCTTTTTCCTCGGCTTTCCATCCTCAGACTAATGGCCAGACCGAACGAACCAATCAGACCTTGGAAACATATCTGAGATGCTTTGTTTCTGCTGATCAGGATGACTGGGTTTCCTTTTTGCCTTTGGCTGAGTTCGCCCTTAATAATCGGGCCAGCTCGGCTACCTTGGTTTCACCGTTTTTCTGCAACTCTGGGTTCCATCCTCGTTTCTCTTCAGGGCAGGTTGAGTCTTCGGACTGTCCTGGTGTGGATACTGTGGTGGACAGGTTGCAGCAGATTTGGACTCGTGGTGGACAATTTGACTTTGTCCCAGGAGAAGGCTCAACGTTTCGCTAATCGCAGACGCTGTGTGGGTCCCCGACTTCGTGTTGGGGACTTGGTTTGGTTATCTTCTCATCATATTCCTATGAAGGTTTCCTCTCCTAAGTTTAAACCTCGTTTTATTGGTCCGTATAGGATTTCTGAGGTTCTTAATCCTGTGTCTTTTCGTCTGACCCTTCCAGATTCATTTTCCATACATAACGTATTCCATAGGTCATTGTTGCGGAGATACGTGGCACCTATGGTTCCATCTGTTGATCCTCCTGCCCCGGTTTTGGTGGAGGGGGAGTGGAGTATATTGTGGAGAAGATTTTGGATTCTCGTGTTTCAAAACGGAAACTCCAGTATCTGGTTAAGTGGAAGGGTTATGCTCAGGAAGATGATTCCTGGGTCTTTGCCTCTGATGTCCATGCTCCCGATCTTGTTCGTGCCTTTCATATGGCTCATCCTGGTCGTCCTGGGAGCTCTGGTGAGGGTTCGGTGACCCCTCCTCAAGGGGGGGGGGTACTGTTGTGAATTCTGTGGCAGAGCTCCCTCCTGTGGTCACAAGTGGTACTTCGGCTGGTTCTCTCTGTGAGCTTCCGTTGGTGGAGGAAAGTGGTACTGCGGCTTCTGAGTTTCCTTCCTCAGGTGATGTGGTGAAGTCGTTAGGTGCTTCTCTATTTAACTCCACCTAGTGCTTTGATCCTGGCTTCCAGTCAATGTTCTAGTATTGGACCTGTTTCCTCCTGGATCGTTCCTGTGGCCTGCTGCTCTGCATAGCTAAGTTCCTCTTTGCTATTTGTTTGCTGTTTTTTTCTGTCCAGCTTGTCAATTTTGTTTTTTTCTGCTTGCTGGAAGCTCTGGGACGCAGAGGGTGTACCTCCGTGCCGTTAGTTCGGTACGGAGGGTCTTTTTCCCCCCTTTGCGTGGTTTTTGTAGGGTTTTGTGTTGACCGCAAAGTTACCTTTCCTATCCTCGCTCTGTTCAGAAAGTTGGGCCTCATTTTGCTAAATCTATTTAATCTCTCCGTTTGTCTTTTCATCTTAACTCACAGTCATTATATGTGGGGGCTGCCTTTTCCTTTGGGGTATTTCTCTGAGGCAAGGTAGGCTTATTTTCTATCTTCAGGCTAGCTAGTTTCTCAGGCCGTGCCGAGTTGCATAGGCAGCGTTAGGCGCAATCCACGGCTGCCTTTAGTGTGGTTGGAGAGGATTAGGGATTGCGGTCAACAGAGTTCCCACGTCTCAGAGCTCGTTCTTGTTTTTTGGGTTATTGCCAGGTCACTGTATGTGCGCTGACCTCTATGTCCATTGTGGTACTGAATTGCCTTTCATAACAGAGGACGTCCTTCAGCTCCTCGGACGTCTGACACCTTCCCTGGACTGAGGTACCTCTCTCTCTCCTTTCAGAATTCTATGAGAGCGAGGCTTCCGTAGTAGATGATGGCGTGGGATTTATTAGGCGAGTATTGCATCCACCCGTTCCAGATTCCAGATCCTAGTCGGCGGTCGCCGATTTATAATTTAGGCCCCGGCTTCTGCTCGGGCCTAGTTCCGGCGCCGCGACTCCGCCCACTTCCTTTTTCCTCGGGCAGGTTTTTCTCCCGCTCGACCATCATTCCCCTGGTGAGCTTCGCCCACCGGCGCCATCTTGATGCTCCTGACCCGCGTGGCTAGCTCCACCCACTTTCCCTGTGCCGCTGCAGAAGTGTATTTCGGCACCACGCGCGCCTTTCCCCGCCCCTTTCAACGCACAGTCTGGCGTCCTCATCTACGGTCGCCATCTTCACCGGCTCCCCGGACGACAACATGTCCCAGGTCCCCTTAACTGGATCGCTGCAGCAGTCGCTTTACCTTCCTGCCTGAAGGGCTATCTTCCCTGGGGGACCATCTACAAGCTGGGCAGCTTCTTCCTTCTGGAAACCGCTTCTTCCTTCTGGATACCGCTTCGTCTGCCGTGAGTAGCTCTGCACTGCAGACTGACACTCTCCTCTGCCCTCCTGTCCCCTAACCTTCTGGCATTTACCTCAGAGACCCGTTCGTCATGTCTAATTCTAAGGGAGGTTGCTCTCGTCCTCCTACTTTTTTCTCTACTTCTGTCTTAGTCAAACACTTTGTGTGTTTGTCTTGTAACTGCAAGCTTCCCTCAGGTCAGGCTTCTCCCCTCTGTCAGGCCTGCAGCAACCCCATTATGCCCACCGCCCAGGATCCCCCTGCTCTGCTTGAGAGTGAAGCCTCCGCTCCAGGCTGGGCTTCCACTCTGTCACAATCGGTAGTGGATCTAACATGGGTGTCACAGACCTTTGTGTCCCTGCTTGATAGGTTGCCCCTGCGGACTCCTGCAATAGCCAGTGGGTCGCAGGAACCTCCGTCCGAGCCTCCTATTATAGGCCATTAAAGAACCAGACTGGAACGCCGGTCTGAGTCCTTTTCCCGTTCCATCTCGCCCCACGGTCCTTCTCTGCGATCTGCTTCCCCCGGTCCTCCTCCCCCGAGTCAGGCGAGGAGTTCTCAGATGCTCCTTCGGAGGATAATTTGGAGCTGGACTCGAACCAAATCTCTAGCATGAGGAATACGGTTCAGAGCCTCATTGTAGCGATCAATCAGACCTGTTGCATCAAAGATTCCTCTACGAAACCCGCAGACCAGGCGGTTTCGTTTAGACGGTCTAAACCACCTTCCAGGTTTTTTGCTCCTCACGCTGAATTCAAGGAGCTTCTGGCCAGAGAAAGAGAGAATCCAACCAGACGCTTTGAGAGGAAAGCGTCTTGGCGTTTTATATCCTTTTTCTCTGGATCTCACCGCCAACTGGACGGCTTCTCCCTCTGTGGATCCGCCAGTTTTCAGGCTCTCCACCAACACGGTTCTTCTGTCTGGCGGAGCATCTCTGAAAGATTCCAACGATAGATCATAGAATCCTTTGCGAAGTCAGCCTTCGAAGCGGCTGCGTCTACTCTATGCCCAGCTTTTGCTTCCACTTGGGTTTAAAAAAATCTATATCCATATGGGCCAAACAACTCCGTCGGGGCATTCTGGATGGGGCTCCACCAGAACAGCTGGCGGAGCTTGCCACCCAGATTTCTCACGCTGGGGAATACTTGGTCTCCGCTTCCCTGGATGCCGCGTCTTGTGCGGCTCAGGCGTCCAGCAATGCTTTTGCCATGCGTCGGACCGTTTTGCTCAAGGCCTGGCAGGCTGACTTGTCTTCAAAGAAGTCTCTTACCAGCCTGCCTTTTCAGGGTTCACGTCTCTTTGGTTCTAAGCTGGATAAAATTATTAAGGATGCCATCGGGGGCACAAGTTCCCTTCTTCCCCAGTCTATACCTCGCCGTCCTCCTAGGCGGCAGTTTCGGTCCTTTCGGCCTTTTCGTCGTTTCGCGGCGTCGGATTCTTCTTCCCAACAGCAGAGGCCACAGGCACGTCAAGAGAAGAAGGTATCGTTTAGATCCACTCCTTCCTGGCGTTCCCGCTACTCCCAAGGCAGATCCTCCAGGTCTAGGACTGGAAGATCCACCTCGGCATGACTCACAACAAGACCCCAACGTACCTCCCAAGCTAGGCGGCCGTCTTCTCTTCTTCAGGGACGTCTGGACCTCCTCAGTGGAGGACGTATGGGCCAGGGAAGTTGTATCCTCAGTATACAAGATAGAGTTCATTTCACGTCCCCGGGATCGTTTCTTCGAATCCCGCCCTCCAAGAGACCCCGCTCTAGTTCCGGGTTTCTTTGCAGCCATCGATTCCCTTCTCAAATCCGGGGTAATCATTCCCGTTCCAAAAAAGAACAATTCACAAGTTTCTATTCAAACCTGTTTGTGGTGCCATAAAAAGACGGCAAGGTTCGTCCCGTTCTGGATCTCAAGTTGCTGAACAAGAGACTTCGTCTGAGACACTTCAGGATGGAATCCCTTCGTTCGGTAATTGCTTCCATGGAGGCTCAGGAATTCCTGTGCTCCATAGACATCCAGGACGCCTACCTCCATGTCCCTATATTCCCAGGACATCACCGATTTCTTCCGTTTTGCAGTACATCAGGAGCATTTCCAGTTTGTCACTCTGCCGTTCGGTCTCGCAACCGCTCCCAGGGTCTTCGCGAAGATAATGGCTGCGCTGATAGCCATCTTGAGGACCAGAGGCCTAGTACTTTTTCCGTACCTCGATGGCATCCTCATCAAGGCTCCGTCCTTTTCTCAGGCACACGAAAGTCTGTCCATCGTCCTCACACCCTAGCCCGTTTCGGGTGGCTCGTCAACCGGAAGAAGTCCTGCCTTATTCCTTCTCAGCGCCTCGTTTTTCTGGGCATGCTCTTCGACACTCGTCAGACCAGAGTCTTCCTTCCCGAAGACAAAAGAACCATTCTTCGTCGGGAAGTTCGCTTGCTCTGGGGTCCTCGGCTTCCCTCCTTCCGATCGGCCATGAAGGTTCTGGGGAGGATGGTTGCAACATTGGAAGCGATTCCCTTTGCCCAATTTCACTCATGACTTCTTCAGCAGGCTCTTCTCGCTCAGTGGGACAGATCTGTCCTTTTCCTGCGTCTTTCGCCCGGGTCAAACGTTCGCTGAACTGGTGGCTGACATCACCTCTCATCTCCCAAGGCAGGTCCTTCCTTCCAGTTCACTGGCAGGTGGTGACGAGGTACGCCAGCCTTATCGGCTGGGGTGCGGTGTTTCGTCAACTGACTGTTCAGGGTCATTGGTCGGCGCTGGAGTCTTCTCTGCCGATCAATGTCCTAGAGATTCGGGCCATCTTTCTGTCCCTTCACTGGGAAAGGATTCTCAGGGGTCTACCAATCCAAATCCAGAAGGACAATACCACAGCATTGGCATATGTCAACCACCAGGGGGGGACTCGGAGCTCCTTGGCCAAGGTATTCAAGATCCTCCTCTGGGCAGAGGCAACGGTTTCGGTGATATCCGCGGTGCATATTCCCGGCGTGGACAATCGGGCCGCCGATTTCCTCAGCCGCGAGGAGCCCGTGGCGAAGGAATGGTCCTTGCATCAAGAGGCCTTAAATCAGATTTGTCTTCGATGGGGGACTCCGGATGTGGATCCCGAATGAACAGGAAGGTTCCTTCAGTTCGTCTCCAGGTCCCGCGATCCTCTTGCAGTGGGTGTCGATGCTCTGGTCATTTCGTGGTCGCAGTTCGTGCTCCCCTATCTGTTTCCACCTCTTCCCTTGCTTCCCAAGCTGTTGAAAAAGATCAAGGCGGAAGGGGTGCCGGTCATTCTGATCGCCCTGGATTGGCCCAGAAGATCTTGGTTTGCGGAGAATGTCAACCTACTCACGGACGCCCCCTGGCGGCTTCCAGACAGACCCGATCTGTCTCAGGGTCCAACCTGCCACCCGAATTTTCGGTCGCTCAGTTTGACGGCGTAGCTGTTGAGACCGCAGTTCTAAAATCTTCCGGGCTTTCAAATCGGGTCATTCACACTATGATCCAGGCTAGGAAGCCTTCGTCTTCCTGGATCTACTATCACACCTGGAAGGCTTATTTTCGGTTGGTGTGAGTCCAACCCCATTCCTCCTATGACCTTCTCTCTTCCTTCTATTTTGGCCTTCCTTCAGGCAGGACTGGATTCGGGCCTTGCTCTTAGTTCCCTAAAGGGCCAGGTTTCTGTGCTCTCTATCCTCTTCCAGAAGACGTTATCTTCCCAGCCACAGGTCAAGACCTTCCTTCAGGGAGTATCCCATACTGCTCCTCCATACAGGGCCCCTGTGGATTCATGGATCCTCAATCTTGTTCTGGAGGTCCTGAGGGGTTCCCCCTTTGAGCCTCTCAGGGAGGTTTCCCTGTCATTTCTTTCTTGGAAGGTGGCCTGTCTTGTAGCCATCACCTCTATTCGGCGTGTTTCAGAACTGACAGACCTGTCTTGTCGACCTCCTTTCTTGGTTATCCACCAGGACAAGGTGGTCCTGAGGCCTCTGCCTTCCTTCCTCCCAAAGGTGGTTTCCAACTTCCACCTCAACGAGAACATCGTCCTACCTTCCTTTTATCCAGCTCCGTCTCATCCTCTGGAACGTTGTTTGAACAAGCTAGACGAGTCAGGGCGGTGAGGATCTACCTGGCTAGGACGGCCTGTTTTCGAAAGACTGATTCGCTTTTCGTCATTCCTGATGGTACGAGTAGAGGCCTGCCGGCTTTCAAGGCGACTATTGCTCGCTGGATCAGAACGGCAATTTTGGAGGCTTACCGGGTCAAAAACAGAGTGCCCCCCCCACCCCCCGGGGATAAGGCTCACTCTACCCGGGCAGTCGGCGCCTCCTGGGCGGTGCACCACAGGGCTTCCGCCCTACAACTTTGCAAGGCAGCATCCTGGTCTTCCATCCACACGTTGGCCAAATTCAGCCTAGGCAGAAGGAACTTGCAGGCGGTAGTGGTGAATCTTCTGGCCTGATGAAGTCTTTTTTTTTTTTTTTCCCCTCCCAGGGACTGCTTTGGGACGTCCCATGGTTCCTGTGTGCCCCAATGAGGCGATAGAGAAAACAGGATTTTTTGATTGCTTACCGTAGAATCTGTTTCTCGGAGCATTCATTGGGGGACACAGCAGCCTCCCATATTGTTCAGTTTATCGTTGTTCTGTGTTCTATGAATTTTTTCATGCTTACAGTTCTATATCAGTGGTCATGTTCTTTCAACTTTATCATTTTACTAGTACTGCTTTCTCACTAACTGAGTTTCAGAATGCCAGTCGGTGGGGTGTACACTGCAGAGGAGGAGCTAACTTTTTTTGTGCATAGTGTCAGCCTCCTAGTGGCAGCAGCATACACCCCATGGTTCCTGTGTCCCCCCAATGAAGGCTCCGAGAAACGGATTTTATTGTAAGCAACCAAAAAATCCTGTTTTTTTTCTTACCCATTCTTTTCCATTGTTTAAAGAAAAACTTTGTAATTTGTATACAAATATCCCCCCGGCCCCCTCTTCACAAAAAAATAAAACTGCTTTGGATGAAGACATCACAATTTATGTCTTTTTACAAATATGTTGGTATTGATTAGTAAGATTTTTTCATTGTCCTGTGTAAGGGCTCTTTTCCATTTGCAAGAAACACGTCCGTGTCTCGCATGTGAAAACCAAGCTCTCGCGTCAGCACTTTGGAGTGGAGCGTGCAGCTCCATGTGTTGCTATGCGGCCGCTCGCTCTGCTCTGGAGTGCCGGCGCCAGAGCTTGGTTTTCACATGCGAGACACGGATGTGTTTCTCACAAATGGAAAAGAGCCCTAATGCACAGAAATATGTAATCTGTTCGCTTGTTGTGTCTTGTAATGATGTATAGCTATTGCCATCCTGAGTTGTTATTGCTTTCTTTACAGGAAGTAGGATGCATTATAATGGAGGATAAATTTAGGGTTGGGAGTAAAATTTATCAAATTGCCTAGTTTTTTTCGTAACTTACCGTATTCATGGATTTAGGCACAAAGTTCGCTATGCAATCGCCCAGCTCTCTGCCGTTATATTGAGAAATGAGAAGTTGGAGCGTTGGCCACAGTTCATCCAGTTTGTGCTGCAGGCATCTCGCAGTAACATACCGGAGCAGAGACAGGTATGGATTTAAACACTTTTTGGTATTCCACTATGATTTCTCTTGCATGATCTATTTCTTTAAATATTTGCTACACCCTTGGCCACCTAATAAGCATGGATAACTATTTCCTAGTGAGGAAGTAAAACATGTAAAAACTGCATTTATTTACAGTTACCACTTGCTATTCTTGGAGTATTCCCATCTCTAAGATCCTATCTCAATATGTAGTAAGTATAATAATATTAATCATATTGATAGCAAATACATCCAGTTAGAAATGTATAGTTTTTCTGATTCGCTATGTCTTTCACCACGTGCAGGCATTGCAGGACCTTGGGTAACCATGGTTGCGACCACTAGCAACTAGCTATCTAACTATCAATAGATCAGTGGATCTACATTTGCAATCAGAGATATTTGCTAATATTATTATTACTTCCACTACATATTGGGAAAGTATTTTGGTTATGGGAATACCCATTTAACCACTTAACGACCACCGATAAGCCTTTTAACCCCTTCCCGACCTATGACGCAGCGTATGCGTCATGAAAGTCGGTGCCAATCCGACTTGTGAAGCCGCATGTGCGTCATGGTGGGATCGCGTTCCTGTGGGTCTGGTAAAAGGGTTAACTGAAATTTCACCCGACCCGCAGGAACAGGGGGACTTGTACTTGAGCCCAGGGGTAGGTGGTCTTCCCCCCCCCCCCCCACCCCGTGGCTATGATGCTTTGATGACCACTTTGCTACCACCCCCTAGATCTGATTGGAGCTAGTGTCCATGTGACGCTATCTCTCCATTCAGATGTGGAGGGGCGGAGTAAACCATGGCTGCCTCGCTGTCCAGCTTTATGCCATCCGTGGAAGCTGAACAGCGAGTTGCCTGCTTGCTGCCCTGCCACATACCACGATCGCCGCCACAGCCATCATCGCCGCCGCCAGGTACTCCCCTCGCCGTCTGCTCCCTTCCCCCTGTCCCGGTGATCACCCTCTTATCACCTCCCCTGCTGCTGCTGGCTCCATGTTCTGCTGCATCTCCTCAGCCCCCCATGCCGGACAGCCCCCGGTGATCAACCCCCAAGCCCCAGTGATGACCCTGATCGCCCCCCTGACCACCCCGGATCGCCCCATGCCCCCCTGATCGCCCCATGCACCCCAGATTTCCTCATGCACCCCTGATTGCCTCCCCCCCCCCCCCCGATCTCCCCCCTGCCCTGCTGATCTTCCCCCTACCCAAGTTTTGCCATTAGGGTTAGAGTTGGGGCTAAAGTTAGGGTTGGGATTAGGGGTAGGGTTGGGATTAGGGTTAGGGGTGTGTTGGGGTTAGGGTTGGAGTTAGAATTGGGGGGGTTTGCACTGTTAAGGCACATCAGGGGCTCTCCAAACGCGACATGATGCCCGCTGACCATTCCATTAAAGTCTGCATTCCACTACTTCCCTTCCAAGCCCCGACGTGTGCCAAAACAGTTGTTCCCCCCCACATATGGGGTACCAGCGTACTCAGGACAAACTGGACAACAACTTTTGGGGTCCAATTTCTCCTTTTACCCTTGTGAAAATAAAAAAAATTGCTGGCTAAAAAAATCATTTTTGAGGGAAAAATAATTTTTTATTTTCACGGCTCTGCATAATTATCTTCTGTGAAACACTTGGGGGTAAAAAGTGCTCACCACACATCTAGATAAGTTCCTTGGGGGGGTCTGGTTTCCAAAATGGGGTCACTTGTGGGGTAGCTCTATTGTTTAGGCACACAGGGGCAAATGGCGCTCCTTCCCTTCCGAGCTCTGCTGTGCGCCCAAACAGTGGTTTACCCCCACATATGAGGTATCTGTGTACTCAGGAGAAATTGCCCAACAAATTACAAATTTTAGGATCCATTTTATCCTGTTGCCCATGTGAAAATGAAAAAAATTGAGGCTAAAAGAATTTTTTTGTGGAAAAAAAAAATACTTTTTCATTATTACGGATCAATTTGTGAAGCACCTGGGGGTTCTAAGTGCTCATTATGCAACTAGATAAGTTCCTTGGGGGGTCTAGTTTCCAAAATGGTGTCACTTGTGGGGATGCTCCAATGTTTAGGCACACAAGGGCTCTCCAAACGCGACATGGTGTCCGCTAAAGATTGGAGCTAATTTTTCATTCAAAAAGTCAAATGGCGCTCCTTCCCTTTCCGAGCCCTGCCGTGCGCCCAAACAGTGGTTCCCCCCACATATGGGATTTCAGTGTACTCAGCACAAATTGGACAACAACTTTTGGGGTCCACTTTCTCCTTTTACCCTTGGGAAAATATAAAAAAAAGTTGTTGCTGAAAGAACATTTTTGTGACAAAAAAGTTAAATGTTCATTTTTCTCCTTCGCCTCATTGGGGGACACAGACCATGGGGTGTATGCTGCTGCCACCAGGAGGCTGACACTAAGTAATACAAAGAAAGTTAGCTCCTCCCCTGCAGTATACACCCTCCTGCTGGCCCCCCAGCTAACCAGTTCTTGCTTAGTGTCCGTAGGAGGCACACGGACGGGTCTGCTATTCAGACCCAAAGAACTCTTTTTACTTTAACCTTTTACAACGGACGAAGGGAGCGACGGATTCTTTCATGTTCCGATCTCTCCCGAACCAACAATAGGCGAGCACGGGAGTTTCACCTCTCCGTATCCTCTCCTGCGACGTGGGAAGCCACTGCCCGAGCTGATTTTAGGGGCGACGGGCCCCTTCAAGGGCACCGATCTCCCCCTCCCTTATCAGACGAGCACTGGAGTTTCACCTTCAGTATCCTCTTCTGCAGCCAGGCCTATTGCCGGACATGCAGCCCTGTCCACCAGGTTTTACCCTCAGCTGTACAGAGGCACCTTTCAGCGTGGCGTCCGAGCAGCCCCCACTGCACCACCACTATTAAGAGCGGATGGTACAGGGAGGCGGACGGTTCCTCTCCACCTCCCTGCTAAAGGAACGATGGATTGAGGACTTTTCTTATCCCTGCACCGTCCAAACAGCAGCAACAGCACAGGATCTTTTCTCTACCTCTGACCTGCTGAACAAAGCTGCATACTGGGGTAAGTGCTGGGACTCGAGCGGTTGGAGGGCTCTGCGCATCTGGCGGTTTATTCCCTCGTTCGGCGCCGGCTGGCTTCAAAAATTTAGCCCCCGGCTTCGGGTTTGTGTAGGTCGCAAACCGGAACTCTTCAGGCTCCGCCCCCCTATTCAGGCGCCTCTCATTCAGGACGAGAGCTCTATTCTCGGCGGCCATCTTCATCCTCCTGCCATTTCCGGACACGAGCTCATCCGGAAGTGGCTGCTGCATCGCACCGGCGGTACTCAGCGCTGAACTCAGCGCTATTCCAGACGGGGGCTCAGAATCTCGGTAAGGAGAATCCTCCCTCCGCACCCCTTCCCCGCACGCACCCCGGCAGCATAAAGGGCCTAGCGTTCCCTGTTTTTTAATACTTAACTCCTGCAATCTCTGGTTGTCCAGCAGCCTCTGGTCTTAAAGGCACAGGTCTTAAGGGTACATGACCGCATGCCCTGGCCTTAAAGACACATGCCCCTTATAGGTACATGTCCAGCACATGACCAGTATGCCCTGGTCTTAAAGGCATATGACCAATATTCCCTGGTCTTAAGGGCACATGACCAGTATGCCCTGGTCGTAAAAGCACATGACCAGTATGCCTTGGTCTTAAAGGCACATGACCAGTATGCCCTGGTTTTATAGGACCATGACCAGTATGCCCTGGTCTTAAAGGCACATGACCAATATCCCCTGGTCTTAAGGGCACATGACCAGTATGCCTTGGTCGTAAAAGCACATGACCAGTATGCCCTGGTCGTAAAAGCACATGACCAGTATGGCCTGGTCTTAAGGCACATGACCAGTATGCCCCGGTCTTAAAGGCACATGACCAGTATGCCCTGGTTTTTAAAGGCACATGACCAGTATGTCCTCGGTTTAAAGGTACATGACCAGTATGTCCTGGTTCTTAAAGGCACATGACCAGTATTCCCTGGTCTTAAAGGCACACGACCAGTATTCCCTAGTCTTAAAGGCGCATGACCAGTATTTACTGGTCTCAAGAGAACATCTTCACTCCGAGGCTGGTCACCCTAACTGAGCTCTGGAGCCTTCCGCCGCTCATCCCCTAACCACAACCCTTGGTTTCTCTGACAAGAGATGGAATCCCTCTGTGAACCCTCTGTGGCTCGGAGTGCTCGCAGGACCGATATACATGGTCCCTCTCCTACATGGGAGCCGTCGGCTAGCAGGGGCCGCAAGTGTTCTAGGAAATCGTACAGGCGTCTAGAAAACGGAAGTTTTCACTTCCTGATCTCTCCCCTATGATTTGTTGAGTACAACGCTGAATATGGATCGCATATTGCCTTGGATTGCCAGAGCTTCAGCAAAAGAGGGACTCTCCTATTTATACCATCAACAAATTGACGAGTGATTCACTGGACAGAAGCCTCTAAGTAGGTTGCCATACCTGGTCTTTTTTTTATGGGCAACGGGTCCTTTAAAAGGCACCGTTTCCCCCCCCCCTCACATCTTCAACACACGAACACATGCAGTGTCGCCTCCATGTATCCCCTTCTGCATCCAGGCCTTACGCCAGACAACCTGCCCTGTCCACCCGGGGCCCTCAACTCTGGGGATGTACAGAGGCACTTATTTTTGGCGTCCGAGCACCCCCCTTTGTATCACCACTACTCAGCGGATGATGCAAGAAAGCGGACGATCCCTCTCCACGTCCCTGTTAAGAGGATGATGGATCAAGGGTTCCTAATTTTCTACTCTGCACGACGATGGCTAGAGACCTGCTGGTTGCAGCCCCGCTTTTTGCCACTTGGCAGACTAATCGGGTAGAATTTCTTGTGGTATACCTACCAGTATCTCCGCCCGATGTATCATCAATTAAAATACCACAGACGGTCGGATAGCAAATCTGGTGCGTTCCGTCTTGTGGTTTCGGGTTCAGCGCTCTCCACCACATGGGTTGCTTGACCAATAGTCTCCTGGTCAGAGACCTTAACTACTTCGATTCAAATCAAATCTTCTGAGCGGGAGACTAACAAGGGATCGTGTCTTTTCTACAGACCCATCCAGCAGTGGAAGCGTTGTCCAGGACAGTCTAGATCTAAGGAATGTTGGTTTCAAAAAGGAGGCAACGAAAAGTAAGATCATTCCTGGACCTCAAACTTCTAACAACCTTTCACAGGCTCCTCCTTTTTCAGATGGAGTTCCTCCGCTCAGCCATCGACATTCGGGATTCTTACCCTCACATGCCTATTTTTTCCCCTCTACAATAATCTTTTCGCCTTTCCATTCGCGAACAGCAAGGGTCATAGCGGTGGTCATGTGCTTCTTGCATCCTAGAAGCATAGTTGTCCTGCCCTACTTGGTCGACTTTCTAGCCGCTCTTCAAGGACCACGCTGAGTCGTCTATATCACTTGCAATACCCTCTCACTTGGGCTAGCAGCTAAACGTAGACAATTTTTTCCTCATTCCCAGCCCAGCAGATCCTCTTTCAGGATGATCCTGCACAAGAAGGATGTTGATTCTCTCTCGAGTCAAGGTCGTGGCCCTTCAACAGGGAGCTTGTGCACTTGATCTCTCATTCTCTCGGGTCATTCAATTCGCTAGTCGGGTTCTGAGGAAAAAGTCGACAATGGAAGAAGTATCTTTCGCTCCTCTCGTTTGCAGCAAGTGAATCAGGCTTTCAAAGTTAGTCTCTAAGCTCCATCCTCATCCAGAGCCTTCTCCTGGTCCAATGGTTATTAGGGAATACCGATGCCAGTCTTCTTCTCCCGATCATTTCTCTTGACATCCGAACGGTACGGCTAATCCTACAGCAGGTCCACTGCCTTTAGATGGATCAACCATCCGTCTTCAATTGGATAATGCCACGGCTGTACCATACGTCAATCATCTAGCAGGTACCCACAGTCAAGCGCCATAGCCGAGGTACCTCGCACTCTCTGATGGGCTGAGATCTATCATTCGGTGATCTCAACAGTACATATCCCTGGAGTAGGACACTGGGCGGCTGACACATTCAGCCGTCAGGGTTTCTCCTCAAGTGAGTGGGAACTTCACTCGGAAGTCTTCCTTCAGATCTGCCTTCACTGGAGTACTCCAGTTGTAGGTCGGATGGCGTCCAAGCTGAACGCCAATGTACTCCAGTTCATGGGTTGGCCTCGAGATCAGAGACCATCGCAGTGCATGCTCGGTTCTTCCATGGTACCAATTTCCATATCCCCTCTTCCACTATGTCTAAGGTCCTTTTGGAAGCAGAAAGGGCCCCAGTGATCCCAGGAGACCCGCACTGACCATGTCAGGTTTTGTCACTTGCGGTGCTAGTATTTTTAACGTCTTAGTTCGACAAAACTGGAAATATTGTCTTTCTCGCAGGGAGCCTTCACCTGTAGTTCTTCCCTACCGCGTACCGTTAGATCTGTGGGACCTCAATGGTCCTGGGGATCTTACAGTAGACTCCTTTTTCGATCCAGAAAGACTTTACTATCAGGGAAGGTCACTCCCTTTTTTTTCTCTGCGTTCTTGTCTTCCGGATGAGTCTTCAGAGCTCGCCGCTCTGTTTTCTTTCAGTCTCTTTTTCTTATTACCATCAAAGCAAGGTTGCCCTCAAGCCATCCCCTTCCGTCGTTGCCACGGTGGTTTTGTATTCCCACTGTTGCAGGAGCATCGTCCTCTCATCTCCTTCGGCTTCAGTCCACAAGACTGAAGGGGTTCTCCATAATCTGGAAGAAGTAAGTGCTCCGAGCGGGTACGTATCGAGGACGGCGTCCTTCCGAAGGTTGGACACTTTACTTGGGCTTCTCGATGGTAAGTAGGCTTCCTGACGGTCTCAGGAAGTGTTTAACCATTTCATCGGCCATGTTAGCCTGGTGGATTCTTTTCACCATCCAGGAGTCCTTCCGTGCTAGATGTCAGCCTATCTCCCTGTCTGAGGGCTCTAGGCTCCAGACGTCGGAAGCACGACCGCAAGCTTACGAATTCCTCCAGTCCGCAGGCATTCTTGCAGCACTATAATTCACACACTTCCACAGATGTGAGTCTGGGCAGGTGGACTTTGCAGGCCACGGTGGCGCACTTGTCAGTAGCGGTTACACGGCCTGATCTGATGATGTCCCCACCCAGGGACTGCTTTGGGACGTCCCATGGTCTGTGTCCCCCAATGAGGCGAAGGAGAAATAGGGATTTTTGTGTACTCACCGTAAAATCCTTTTCTCCGAGCCATTCATTGGGGGACACAGCTCCCTCCCTATTATTAGTTTGTACTTGTTTTCATCATTTGATATGTTATACTCTCCTATATATTGTGACATGCTATACGCTTATATGTTCTAATTGATCTCCTACTGCTTTTGCACCGATCTGGTTAGCTGGGGGCCAGCAGGAGGGTGTATACTGCAGGGGAGGAGCTAACTTTCTTTGTATTACTTAGTGTCAGCCTCCTGGTGGCAGCAGCATACACCCCATGGTCTGTGTCCCCCAATGAATGGCTCGGAGAAAAGGATTTTACGGTGAGTACACAAAAATCCCTATTTTCCTTCCATGTTGCTTCTGCTGCTGTAAATCTTCTTGAATGTGGTTTTGAGGACCTTGAGGGGTGCAGTTTTTAGAATGGTGTAACTTTTGCATAATTTCAGCCATATAGACTCCTCAAACTGACTTCAAATGCGGTGACGTCACCGCTCTGCTTTCCGGCCGCTGTGCTTACACAGGGCAGAGAAGCACAGCGCCGGGGACAGACAGTGGAAGGTAAGTATGTAGTGTTTTTTTTTTTTTTTTTTACTTTTACGCTGGTAACCAGGGTAAACATCGGGTTACTAAGCGCGGCCCTGCGCTTAGTAACCCGATGTTTACCCTGGTTACCGGCATAGTTGGTCGCTGGAGAGCTGTCTGTGTGACAGCTCTCCAGCGACCAAACAGCGACGCTGCAGCGATCCGGATCGTCGTCGGTATCGCTGCAGCGTCGCTGAGTGTGACGGTACCTTAAGCCCGCAAGGGCAGGGTCCTCGCCCCTCTGTATCAGTCTGTCATTGTTAGTTTGTTTACTGTATGTGATATCTGTAACCTGTATGTAACCCCTTCTCATGCACAGCACCATAGAATCAATGGTGCTATGTAAATAAATAATAATAATAGCGCCCCCCTAGCGTTAGAAATTCTCGGGGGTCATAGAGCATGATTCGGGTTGGTTTTTTTTACCAACCCCAGTGTTGCGATCACCGTTATTCACGGAATAATGGCGACCAAAAAAAAAAAAAGGTCAGATTTCCTATTTTTCTCTCTCATCTGATATGATCTAGCACATCAGAAGAGAGAGAAATGGGGTCCCCCGAGACTCCCCGCCCCATTTATCCGGTGTCCTTGAATCATCCTGCATCCCCTGACCGTCGGCGTCTTCTTCCAAGAATAAAATGGCGGGTGCATGCGCAGTGCGTCCGCTGAAATCTGCCGGCTGGCAACCAGCAACAATAGGGAATTTTTCCAATTGGTTCATTTTGATCACTGTGATGACGCTGGGGTTATATGCCGTATATACTCGAGTATAAGCCGACCCCCCCCCCCTAATTTTGCCACAAAAAACTGGGAAAACTTAATGACTCGAGTATAAGCCTAGGGTGGAAAATGCAGCAGCTACTGGTAAATTTAAAAAATAGAAATAGATACCAATAAAAGTAAAATTGAGACATCAGTAGGTTGTGTTTTTGAATATCCATATTGAATCAGGAGCCCCATATAATGCTCCATACAGTTCATGATGGGCCCCATAAGATGCTCCATATTAAAATACGCCCCATATAATTCTCCATATACAAATGTGCCACATATCATGCTCCATGCAGTTCATTATGGCCCCATAAGAAGCTCCATATAAAACTGTGCCACATACAGTTATATGAAAAAGTTTGGGCACCCCTCTTAATCTTAAGCTTAATGTTTTATAAAAATTGTTTTTTTTTGCAACAGCTATTTCAGTTTCATATATCTAATAACTGTTGGACACAGTAATGTTTCTGCCTTGAAATGAGGTTTATTGTATTAACAGAAAATGTGCAATCTGCATTCAAACAAAATTTGACAGGCGCATAAGTATGAGCACCCTTATCATTTTCTTGTTTTAAATACTCCTACCTACTTTTTACTGACTTACTAAAGCCCTTTTTTTGGTTTTCTAACCTCATTGAGCTTTGAACTTCATAGCCAGGTGTATGCAATCATGAGAAAAGCTACTTAAAGTGGCCACTTGCAAGTTGTTCTCCTGTTTGAATCTCCTCTGAAGAGTGGCATCATGGGCTCCTCAAAACAACGGTCTAATGATCTGAAAACAAAGATTATTCAACATAGTTGTTCAGGGGAAGGATACAAAAAGCTGTCTGAGATTTAACCTGTCAATTTCCACTGTGAGGAACATAGTAAGTTCTTGTTAAGACCAGAAGTGGCAGGCAAAAAAAAACATCAGAAAGGCAGAGAAGAAGAATGGTGAGATCAGTGAAGGACAATCCTCAGACCACCTCCAGAGAGCTGCAGCATCAACTTGCTGCAGATGGTGTCACTGTGCATCGGTCAACTATACAACGCACTTTGCACAAGGAGAAGCTGTATGGGAGAGTGATGCGAAAGAAGCCGTTTCTGCAAGCACGCCACAGAGTCGGCTGAGGTATGCAAAAGCACATTTGGAGAAGCCAATTTCTTTTTGGAAGAAGGTCCTGTGGACTGATGGAAACCAAGATTGACTTGTTTGGTCATACAAAAAGGCGTTATGCATGGCGGCCAAAAAACACAGCATTCCAAGAAAAACACTTGCTACCCACAGTAAAATTTGGTGGTGGTTCCATCATGCTTTGGGGCTGTGTGGCCAATGCCAGCACCGGGAATCTTGTTAAAGTTGAGGGACGCATGGATTCCTCTCAGTATCAGCAGATTCTTGACAATAATGTTCATGAATCAGTGACAAAGTTGAAGTTACGCAGGGGATGGATCTTTAACCCCTTTCTGACCTCGGACGGGATAGTACGTCCGAGTTCAGAAGCCCCGCTTTGATGCGGGCTCTGGCGGTGAGCCCGCATCAAAGCTGGGACATGTCAGCTGTTTTGAACAGCTGACATGTGTCCGTAATAGGCGCGGGCAGAATCGCGATCTGCCCGCGCCTATTAACTAGTTAAATGCCGCTGTGAAACGCTGACAGCTGATCGCTGCTATGCAGCAGAAATGCAGGTGTGCTATGAGCGCCGACCACAGGGTGGCGCTCACAGCAGGCCAGCATCAGTTACCATAGAGGTCTCAAGGGCCTCTATGTTTACAATAGAGAAGCATCGCTGGCCCCCGATCATGTGACTGGGGTCAGCGATGCGCTCATTTCCGGCCGCCCGGCCGGAAGCGCCGGTTAAATGCCGCTGTCAGCGTTTGACAGCGGCATTCAACTAGATAATAGCGGCGGGTGAATCGAAATTTCACCCGCCGCTATTGCGGGCACATGCCAGCTGTGCAAAACAGCTGACATGTCCCGGCTTTGATGCGGGCTCACCGCCGGAGCCCTGCATCAAAGCGGGGGATCTGACCTCGGACGTACTATCCCGTCCGAGGTCAGAAAGAGGTTAAGGTTGGGGGTTAGTGTTGTATTAGGGTTAGGGTTCTACTAGGGTTGGGTTTTTCAAAAGTGTAAATATACAGTACAGCGCAAAAGTTTGGACAAGCTTTCTCATTTAACCCCTTAGTGACAGAGCCAATTTGGTACTTAATGACCGAGCCAATTTTTGCAATTCTGACCACTGTCACTTTATGAGGTTATAACTCTGGAACGCTTCAACGGATCCCGCTGATTCTGAGATTGTTTTTTCGTGACATATTGTACTTCAGGTTAGTGGTAACATTTCTTCGATATTACTTGCGATTATTTATGAAAAAAACGGAAATATGGCGAAATACGCCATGTCGTGTTTGGAGAGCCCCTGATGTGCCTAAACAGTGGAAACCCCCCCACAAGTGACACCATTTTGGAAACTAGACCCCTTAAGGAACTTATCTAGATGTGTGGTGAGCACTTTGAACCCCCAAGTGCTTCACAGAAGATTATTACGTAGAGCCGTGAAAATAAAAAATCGCTTTTGTTTACACAAAAATGATCTCTTCGCCCACAAATTCTTATTTTCACAAGGGTAACAGGAGAAATTAGACCACAAAAGTTGTTGTGCAATTTCTCCTGAGTACGCTGATACCCAATATGTGGGGGTAAACCACTGTTAGGGCGCACCGCAGAGCTTGGAAGAGAAAGAGTGCCGTTTTACTTTTTCAATGTAGAATTGGCTGGAATTGAGATCGGACGCCATGTCGCGTTTGGAGAGCCCCTGATGTGCCTAAACAGTGGAAACCCCCCACAAGTGACCCCATTTTGGAAACTAGACCCCCCAAGGAACTTATCTAGATGTGTGGTGAGAACTTTGAATGCCCAAGTGCTTCACAGAAGTTTAGAATGCAGAGTCGTGAAAATAAAAAATATATTTTTTTTCACAAAAAAGATTTTGTAGCCCCCAAGTTTTTATTTTCACAAGGGTAACAAGAGAAATTGGACCCCAGAAGTTGTTGTCCAATTTATCCCGAGTACGCTGATGCCCCATATGTGGGGGTAACCCACTGTTTGGGCGCACGGCAGAGCTCAGAAGGGAGGGAGCACCATTTGACTTTTTGAGCGCAAAATTGGCTGTCGTGTTTGGAGACCCCCTGATGTACCTAAACAGTGGAAACCCCCCAATTCTAGCTCCAACCCTAACCCCAACACACCCCTAACCCTAATCCCAACCTGATCCATAATCCTAATCACTAACCCTAACCATAATTACAACCCTTACCCCAAAACAACCCTAATGTCAACCCTAACCATAACCCTAATCAAAACCCTAAATCCAACACACCCCTAATCCTAATCTCAACCCTAACCTCAAACCTAACCCTAATCCCAATACACCCCTAATCACAACCCTAACCCTAATCCCAAACCTAACCCTAATCCGAAGCGTAACCCTAATGCCAACCTTAACCCTAATACCAACCGTAATCCAAACCCTAACCCTAATCCCAACTCTAACCCTAACTTTAGCCCCAACCCTAGCCCTAACTTTAGCCCCAACCCTAACCCTAGCCCTAAGGCTACTTTCACACTTGCGTCGTTTGGCATCCGCCGCAATCCGTCGTTTTGGACAAGAAACGGATCCTGCAAATGTGCCCGCAGGATGCGTTTTTTGCCCATAGACTTGTATTGCCGACGGATCGTGACGGATGGCCACACGTCGCGTCCGTCGTGCACTGGATCAGTTGTGTTTTGGCGGACCGTCGGTACAAAAAAACGTTCAATGAAACGTTTTTTTTGTACATCGCATCCGCCATTTCTGACCGCACATGCGTGGCCGTAACTCAGCCCCCTCCTCCCCAGGACATAGATTGGGCAGCGGATGCGTTGAAAAACTACATCCGCTGCCCACGTTGTGCACAATTTTCACAACGTGCATCGGTATGTCGGGCCGACACTTTGCGACGGTCCCGTACCGACGTAAGTGTGAAAGAAGCCTAACCCTAAATTTAGCCCTAACCCTAGCCCTAACCCTAGCCCTAACCCTAGCCCTAGCCCTACCCCTAGCCCTACCCCTAGCCCTAGCCCTAACCCTAGCCCTAACCCTAGCCCTAACCCTAGCCCTAACCCTAGCCCTAACCCTAGCCCTTACCCTAGCCCTAACCCTAGCCCTAACCCTAGCCCTAACCCTAGCCCTAAACCTAACCATAGCCCTAACCCTACCCCTAGCCCTACCCCTAACCCTAACCCTAATTTTAGCCCCAACTGCTGTTCTCCTGCCGGCCAGCAGATGGAGACAGATCGCGGGCGCACTGCGCATGCGCCCGCCATTTTCTTTTGCCGGCGGCCAGGAGGAGCAGCAGGAGGATCCAGGGACGCAGGTGAGTATTGTAGGGTCCCCGAATCCCCCTATTTCTCTGTCCTCTGATGTGCGATCACATCAGAGGACAGAGAATTACACTTTACTTTTTTTTTTTTTGCGGTCGCCGGTAAACAGTTAATTACCGGCGATCGCAAAACAGGGGTCGGTAAAACCGACCCCGATCATGCTCTTTGGGGTCTCGGCTACCCCCGGCAGCTGAGACCCCAAATATTCTCGCGGGGCCGGCCGGCGGGCGCACTGCGCATGCCCCCGCCATTTTTAAGATGGCGGCGCCCACCGGGAGCCACGAGGAGCACCGGGGGAGATAGGTAAGTATTGGGGGGCCACCTGGGACCCCTTTTCTCTGTCCTCCGATGTGCGATCACATCGGAGGACAGAGAAATTAAAAAGAGATCGCTTTTTTTTTTTTTGTGATTGCCGGTAAACGGTTAATTACCGGCGATCGCAAATGCGGGGAGGGTAAAAAACCCCCCCGAATCATGTTCTCTGGGGTCTCGGCTACCCCCGGCAGCCGAGACCCCGGAGAAAATCCGACACTGGGGGGCGCTATTTACTTTTTCCACAGCGCCGTTAATTAACGGCGCTGTGGTTTAAGTACCCTTAGCGGCCGCCGTTAAAAGGCGTATCGGCGGTCGCTAAGGGGTTAAAGATTTTTCTTTATTTTTATGACTATGAAAACTGTAAATTCGCACTGAAGGCATCAAAACTATGAATTAACACATGTGGAATTATATACTTAACAACAAAGTGTGAAACTGAAAATATGTCTTAGGCCGGCGTCACACTTGCGAGTTTTACGGACGTAAGAGCGCAGAAACTACGTCCGTAAAACTCGCAAAAAATACGGCACAATTATTCTCTATGCCCCTGCTCCTATCTGCCGTATTTTACTGATCAGTATTATACGGCTTTCTACGGCCGTACAAAATCGCAGCATGCTGCGTTTGTCACCGTACTGCGCAAGAAATACACCAATGAAAGTCTATGGAAGCGTGAAAAATACGGATCACACACGGACAAGCAGTGTGACTTGCGAGAAATACGCAGCGCTGTTAGAGAGAAAAGCCGGCAATTCAGTGCGGTGTACAGTAAAATCACACTGACAGCTTACAGTCCAATAGGTAGAATAAATGTGTACACATAGAATATGTATATGAATATGTATATGTATATATATGTATATCGTGGGAGCTTTCCTTGAAAGCCTGGGAGCTTTCTAGGTAAGTTCCCACGATCTATGAACAGCCAGCAGAGGGCGCCTCACCGCAAATGAAGCTAAATATAGATCAGTGACCTATTTTTAGCTTCATTCCCCGGGGTTTTGCAGCAAGGAGCAGCCTGCATTAGCGGAACTCCTTGCTGCAAAATGTTTTAACCCCTTCAGAAGGATTTACATTGTTGGACTTTACAGATCTGCGGAAGGTAAGTATATTGTTGGTTTATTATGTTTTTTCTTTCACAGAACGAGGGTCTTCAGTGATTGGATTGGGCGTTAAATAAAATATTACAACAACCTTTGGTTTTATTTCATTAAAATAATTTTTAATAATGTGTGTTTTTTTTAACCCTTTCATTCATTTGGATTAATAATGGATAGGTGTCATAATTGACGCCTCTCCATTATTAATTAGGCTTAATGTCACCTTACAATAGCAAGGTGGCATTAACCCTTCATTACCCCATATCCCACCGCTACACGGGAATGGGAAGAGAGTGGCCAAGTGCCAGAATAGGCGCATCTTCCAGATGTGCCTTTTCTGGGGTGGCTGGGGGCAGATGTTTTTAGCCGGGGGGGGGGGGGGGCAATAACCATGGACCCTCTCCAGGCTATTAATATCTGCCCTCAGTCACTGGCTTTACTACTCTGGCGGAGAAAATTATGCGGGAGCCCACGCCAGTTTTTTCCGCCATTTAACCCTTTAATTTAGTAGATAGAACGGCCAAATTTTGCAGAAACACACTACTGACAGTAGTAGTGTGGAATCTGCAAAAAAAATGGAGAGAAGACATGGTTTACTGTATGTAAACCATGTCTCAAATCATGTCGGGTTTTAGGAAGGAGAAAGCAAACGCCGGTAATTGAATTACCGGCTTTTTGCTATATTGCGGCTGTATGAAGTAATAATATATGTACATATATGTGTCTACTGACATATATATATATATATATATATATATATATATATATATATATATATATATATATATATATATATATATATATATATATATATATATATTTGGCAAGCCTGCGATAAAAACACGCAGTCCGGCTGCCATACGGATTACATACGGAGGATGCCATGCGCAAAAAACGGTGACACACCCTGCCTACGGAGGAGCTACGGACCACTATTTTCGGGACTTTTCAGCGTATTACGGCCGTAATATACGGACCGTATTTGCATACGCTGTGTGTGACGCCGGCCTTATACTCTAGGATTCTTCAAAGTAGCCACCTTTTGCTTTGATGACTGCTTTGCACACTCTTGGCATTCTCTTGATGAGCTTCAAGAGATAGTCACCGGAGGTTGTTTTCACTTCACAGGTGTGCCCTGTCAGGTTTAATAAGTGGGATTTTTTGCCTTATAAATGGGGTTGGGACCATCAGTTGTGTTGTGCAGAAGTCTGGAGGATACACAGCTGATAGTTCTACTGAATAGACTGTTAGAATTTGTATTATGGAAAGAAAAAAGCAGCTAAGTAAAGAAAAACAAGTGGCCATCATTACTTTAAGAAATGAAGGTCAGTCAGTCTGAAAAATTGGGAAAACTTTGAAAGTGTCCCCAAGTGCAGGTGCAAAAAACATCCAGCACTACAAAGAAAGTGGCTCACATGAGGATTGCCCCAGGAAAGGAAGACCAACAGTCACCTCTTCTTCTGTTAAGTTTATCTGAGTCACCAGCCTCAGAAATCACAGGTTAAAAGCAGCTCAGATTAGAGACCAGGTGAATGCCACACAGACTTCTAGCTGCAGACACATCTCTACACCAACTGTTGTAGGCCATGAAGGCCTGCTGCACAAAGTCTCCTCTTAAGGGCTCATACTCACTTGCGAGTAACTCGGATGAGTCTCGCATGTTAATACCCGGCGCTGCTGCCGGCACTCAGATTGGAGCATGCGGCCACATAGGAATACATGCAGCGGCACGCTCCGTTCCTGAGTGCGGGGTACAGTGCCGGGTATTGCCGTGGGAGACTCATCCGAGTTTCTCGCAAGTGAGTATGAGCCCTTAAGAGGAGACTTTGTGCAGCAGGCCTTCATGGTAAAATAGCTGCTAGGAAACCACTGCTAAGGACAGGCAACAAGCAGAAGAGACTTGTTTGGGCTAAAGAACACAAGGAATGGACATTAGACCAATGGAAATCTGTGCTTTGGTCTGATGAGTCCAAATTTGAGATCTTTCATTCCAACCACCGTGTCTTTGTGCGACGCAGAAAAGGTGAACGGATGGACTCTACATGCCTTGTTCCCACCGTGAAGCATGGAGGAGGTGGTGTGATGGTGTGGGGGTGCTTTGCTGGTGACACTGCTGGGGATTTATTCAAAATTGAAGGCATACTGAACCAGCATGGCTACCACAGCATCTTACAGCGGCATGCTATTCCATCCAGTTTGCGTTTTAGTTGGACCATCATTTATTTTTCAACAGGGCAATGACCCCAAACACACCTCCAGGCTGTATAAGGGCTATTTGACCAAGAAGGCGAGTGATGGGGTACTATGCCAGATGACCTGGCCTCCACAGTCACCAGAGCTGAACGCAATCGAGATGGTTTGGGGTGAGCTGGACCGCAGAGTGAAGGCAAAAGGGCCATAAAGTGCTAAGCATCTCTGGGAACTCCTTCAAGGTTGTTGGAAGACCATTTCCGGTGACTACCTCTTGAAGCTCATCAAGAGAATGCCAAGAGTGTGCAAAGCAGTCATCAAAGCAAAAGGTGGCTACTTTGAAGAACCTAGAATATAAGACATATTTTCAGCTGTTTCACACTTGTTTAAGTATTTAATTCAACATGTGTTAATTCGTAGTTTTGATGCCTTCAGTGTGAATGTACAATTTTCATAGTCATGAAAATACAGAAAAATCTTTAAATGAGGTGTGTCCAAACTTTTGCTCTGTACTGTGTATGTATGTATATATTTGTATGTATATATAGCTAGCTAGTGTTGAGTGCAAGTGCTCGCTACTGCAGTTTGCATCAGATGTTCTGGTATGCACAGAGTATCACAGATCCCAGCATATATTTCTTTTGGGTGTCTTAGCAGCCGCGAAACATGCAGGGTACGGAGTTTATCATGTCACCCGAGCACCCGCGATACTCTGTGCATACCCGAGCAACCTAGGCAATCTGGAGTAGCGAGCAGTTGTGCTCAACACTAATGATGACGTATTCAATATGACAACCTAATGTTATCAAATTCTGTGTTGTACCTGAAAATGCACTATACACCTGGATACAGTCCTTGAGGAGGGATGTGGTTTCCAAAATGAGGTCATTTGTGGGGGATTTCCACAGTTTAAGCACATCAGGAGCTCTCCAAACGCGACATGACATCCATTCTCGATTCAAGCAAATTCTGCGTTCAAAAAATAAAATGGTGCTCCTTTTCTTCCAAGCTTAGCTGTGCGCCCAAGCAGTGGTTTTCCCCCACATATGAGGTATCTGTGTTCTCAGGAGAAATGTTGTGAATTCTGCTCTTGGGCTCCCTCCGGTGGTCATGAGTGGTAGTGCTGCTGTCTTTGGATCGCAGCATTCATCAGGTGTGTCCACTCATTGCAATTTGGACTGGGCTATTTAGTCTGGCTTGATTCTTTAGTCAGTGCCAGTTGTCCATTGTTTTTGGAGGATTCACATCCCTGCCCGGTCTCTCCTGTTTGCTGTTCATTTCAACAAAGATAAGTTCTGGCTTTGTTTTTGCAGTCCACATGCTGTGGGCTTTATAGTTCGGTGTATTTGCATGTTTTGTCTTGTCCAGCTTTGTCTGTGTAAGGATTTTTTCAGCCAAGCTGGTATCTCTGGAGATGCAGATATACCCTTCATGTCTTTAGTCAGATGTGGAGTTTTTGTATTTTCTGTGGTGGATATTTTCTAGTGTTTTAATACTGACCGCATAGTACTCTGTCCTATTCTTTCTTTTTAGCTAGAATGGCCTCCTTTGCTAAATCCTGATTTCTGTCTGCGTATGTCATTTCCCTCTCCTCTCACAGTCAATATTTGTGGGGGGGCTGTCTATCCTTTGGGGATTTTCTCTGAGGCAAGATAGTTTTCCCGTTTCTATCTTTAGGGGTATTTAGTCCTCCGGCTGTGTCGAGGTGTCTAGGGAGTGTTAGGTACATCCCACGGCTACTTCTAGTTGCAGTGTTAAGTTCAGGGTCTGCGGTCAGTAAAGGTACCACCTTCTCCAGAGTGCGTCTCATATTGCTCCTAGGCCACCAGATCATAACAGAGAAAGTGCACAACAAATTTTGCTATCCATTTTCTCTTGTTACCCTTGTGAAAATAAAAAAAATGTCTGTCTAAAGTACATTTTTAGTGGAAAAAAAGGAAAATGTGAATTTGTCCTTCCACACTGCTTCAGTTTCTGTGAAGCACCTGAACTGTTAATAAACTTCTTGAATGTGGTTTTGAGTGCCTGGAGGAGTGCAGTTTTGAGAATGGTGTTTCTTTTGGGTATTTTTCTGTCACATAGGCCAGTCATAGTCACTTCACTTGTGATGTGGTCCCTAAAAAGAATGGTTTTGTAAATTTTGTTGGAAAAATGAGAAATCGCTTGTCAACTGTTATAGCTTCCTAACAAAAAAGTGTAAAAAATTATGCTGATGTAAAGTAGACATGTGGGAAATGTTATTTATTGACTATTTTGTGTGACGTGTCTGTTTTAGTGGCACAGAAATTAGAATGTTGAAAAGTGAAAAATTTTCACCAAATTTCATTTTTCTTTTCCACAAATAAACACAAGTCATATCAAACATATTTTAGCACTATCATGAAGTACAATATGTCAGGGAAAAAACGTTCTCAGAATCACTGGGATCCGTTGAAGCGTTACCGAGTTATTGCCTCATAAAGTGACACTGCTCAGCATTGTAAAATTTGGCTTGGTCATTGAGGTCAAAATTGGCTAACTTATTAAGCCCATCTTGATTATATAATTGTGTCTTGAATATGTTTTGGTAAGCCGCTAAAATGCTCAAATGTCTGTCACTGTTCAAATATTTCTGGTCCTAACTTTGTGTCTGTATGTATCGTTTGTATGCATCGTATATACAGTTGTGTAAAAAAGTGTTTTCCCCCTTCCTGATTTCCTATTCTTTTGCATGTTTATCACACTTAAATGTTTCAGATCTCCAAACAAATTTAAATATTAGACAAAGATAACACAACACAAGTTAACCTAATATGCAGCTTTTAAATGATGTCTTTATCATTAAGCGAAAAAGACATCCAAACCTACAGGGCCCAGTGTGAAAAAGTGATTGCCCCCTATACCTAATAACCGGTTGGGCCACCCAAGTCTTTGTGATAACTGGCAATGAATCTTTTACAACGCTCTGGAGGAATTTTGGCCCACTTTGCAGAATTCTTGTAATTCAGCCACATTGAAAGGTTTCAGAGCATAAACCGGATTAAGGTCGTGACTTCGATTAGGCCACTCCAAAGTCTTAATTTTGTTTCTCTTAGGCCATTCTGAGGTGGCCTTGTTGGTGTGTTTTGGATGATTGTCCTGCTGCATAACACAAGTGTGCTTCAGATTGAGGTCATGAACAGATGGCAGGATATTCTCCTTGAGAATTTTTTGGTAGACAGCAGAATTTATGGTTCAGTTTGCCACAGCAAGTCTAGTCCTGCAGTTACAAATCAGCCCCAGACCATCACACTACTACCACTATATTTTACTGTTGGTATCATGCTCCTTTCCTGAAATGCTGAGTTACGTCTACGTCAGATGTTATGGGATGTACACCTTCCAAAACTTCCTTTCTTGTCCCGTCAGTCCACAGTGTTCTCCCAAAAGTCTTTTGGGATCATCAAAATGTTTTCTGGCAAAACTGAGACCATTTTGTGCATAATGGCTCCTACTGTGGTTTGCTGGAGTCCCAAAGCTTTAGAAATGGCTTTATAACCTTTTCCAGACTGATAGATCTCAATTACTGTATTTTCTGGCGTATAAGACTACTTTTTAACCCCTGAAAATCTTCTCAAAAGTCGGGTATCGTCTTATAGGGCAGGTGCGGAGTAATCTGCGGTCGCCGCATATTGTGGGGGGTGCGACCCCAATGACGAGGTGAGGGGGCACCTCACTGGGAAGGTGTAAGTGAAGCAGAGGCAGAGAAGGAGATAATAGGATACAAGGGTGAGCCAGATGAGTGAAAGAGGAGTGTTTTTCTAGGCACAGCACCGCTCTTTTTTGCATAACCCTGGAATCCCAGACGCTGACAGTTTGCTTCACTTACACCTTCCTGGTGAGGCGCTCCCTCACCTCGTCATCGGGACCACTCCTCCCCACTATAAATGTCGACCGTAAATTGCTCCGCACCCACCCTATAAGACGACACCCAGCATATAAGACAACCCCCGACTTTTGAGAATATTTTGTATTTTAACTGGAAAAGTTGGGGGTCGTCTTATACGCCCAGTTGTCTTAAACGCCGGAAAATACGGTACTTTGTTTCTCATAAGTTCCAGAATTTCTTTGGATCATGGCATGATGTCTAGCTTTAGAAGACCATTTGGTCTATTTCACTTTGTCAGTCAGGTCCTATTTAAGTGATGTCTTGATTGATAATAGGTGGGGCAGTAATCAGCCTGGGTGTGGCTAGAGAATTTGAACTTTGCTTCTCAAAGATGTTATAAACAAAATTTAACTTACGTTTTAAGGCTGGGGGGGGGGGGGAGGGGGTTCGGCGCAATCACTTTTTGACATCGGGGCCCCACACATCGGGGACATTCATCTAAAAACTGCACTTTGTTTACTTTTGTTAACTTTTTGTCTAATATTAAAATTTTTACTTTTTTCATATATATAATGTTTCTTCGTTTTTGTTTTTTTTTACTTATTTTTTTTTAAATTTCAGGTCGGTCTCTTGGTTCTGCGCTGTGCCTTAGATCTCAATGCTGTAATCTTCCGCCCCCACTTCCCAGACCTATTCAAACTTTTTAGCCAGACTATTGCTGATCTTCAGAATGGACCCTTACTATTTTATACTGTTCAGTGTGTCACAAGTATTGTGCCTGAGCTGGTTGGTAATGAAACTGTAAGTACTGTGCAGCTCCAAACCTCTTGCTTCTCTTTCAATGATATGCCTTTAGTCATGCTTTAACCGTTTTAATTACTTTATTTTTTTTTTTTTTTTTTAGAACATACTGAGAAGTTTGATGCCAAAGTTAGTAATAGCGGTTAAAGAGTTGATAAGGATTAATCAGGTACTGCTTATTTGTTTTTTATTACTTTATTAAATGGCACTTTAAATGGCATGTTAGGCAGCAGACCATTGATAGTTTAGTAGATAATGATTAAGTGCAACTTTTTAAACCTTTCTCTTTCTATGTGTAGGAATCAAATGTGCTGTCCTACTTGGTGACTGTCAGCCTTTTCTCTCTGTTTTCATGTAGAGGTAGCAGTCACGGAGTTAAATGGCTCATGTAACTTTTAACCCCTTCCCGACCTTTGACGCCACGTAGGCGTCATTAAAGTCGGTGCCAATCCGACCTGTGACGCCTATGTGGCGTCATGGAGGGATCGCGTCCCTGCAGATCGGGTGAAAGGGTTAACTCCAATTTCACCCGATCTGCAGGGACAGGGGGAGTTGTACTTCAGCCTGGGAGGTGGCTTCACCCCCCCGTGGCTACGATCGCTCTGATTGGCTGTTTCACTTTCAACAGCCAATCAGCGATTTGTAATATTTCACATATGAAAACTGTGAAATATTACAATCCAGCCATGGCCGATGCTCCAATATCATCGGCCATGGCTGGAGACCCTGATCTGCCCCCCCCCCCCCACCACCACCGATCTCCTCCCCAGCCGTCCGATCTGTGGTCCGCACACCTCCATCATCCTGTCAGCTCCCCCATCCGCTCCCCCCCCCCCGTGCTCCCATTCCCCCCCCCTCCATACTTACCGTGCCTCCCGGTGTCCGTCCGTCTTCTCCATGGGCTCCGCCATCTTCCAAAATGGTGGGCGCATGCGCAGTGCGCCCGCCGAATCTGCCGGCCGGCAGATTCGTTCCATGTACATTTTGATCACTGTGATAGGTTTTATCACAGTGATCAAAATAAAAAAAAAATAGTAAATGAACCCCCCCCCCCTTTATCACCCCCATAGGTAGGGACTATAATAAAATAAAGAATTTTTTTTTTTCTACTAGTGTTAGAACTAGGGTTAGGGTTACGTATGTGCACACGTATTTTGCTCCTCTGTGGATTTTTCCGCAGCGGATTTGATAAATTCGCAGTGCAAAACCGCTACAGATTTATCGCGGTTTTTCTGCAGATTTCACTGCGGTTCTACAACTGCGGTTTTCTATTGGAGCAGTTGTAAAACCGCTGCGGAATCCGCAGAAAGAAGTGACATGCTGCGGAATGTAAACCACAGCGTTTCCACGCAGTTTTTTCCGCAGCTGCGGATCCGCAGCGTTTTCCGCAGCATGTGCACATACCCTTAGAATTAGGCTATGTGCACATGGTGCGGATTTGGCTGCAGATCCGCAGCGAATTGGCCGCTGCGGATTCGTAGCAGTTTTCCATCAGGTTTTATAGTACCATGTAAACCTATGGAAAACCAAATCCACTGTGCCCATGGTGCGGAAAATACTGCTCGGAAATGCTGCGTTGTATTTTCTGCAGCATGTCAATTCTTTGTGCGGATTCCGCAGTGTTTTACACCTGTTCCTCAATAGGAATCCGCAGGTGAAATCCGAGCAAAAAACACTGGAAATCCGCGGTAAATCCGCAGGTAAAACGCAGTGCCTTTTACCTGTGGTTTTTTCAAAAATGGTGCGGAAAAATCTCACACGAATCCGCAACGTGGGCACATAGCCTTAGGGTTAGGGTTGGAATTAGAGTTAGGGTTGGAAATAGGGTTAAGATTAGGCTTGTGGTTAGGGTTATGGTTAGGAGTGTGTTGGGGTTAGGGTTGTGGTTAGGGTTGGCATTAGGGTTAGGGTTGGGGTTAGGGGTGTGTCGGGGTTAGGGTTGGGGTTAGGGGTGTGTTAGGGATGTGATTAGGGTTATGGCTAGAGTTGGGATTAGGGTTAGGAGTGTGTTGGGGTTAGTGTTGGAGTTAGAATTGAGGGGTTTCCACTGTTTAGGCACATCAGGGGTCTCCAAACGCAACATGGCGCCACCATTGATTCCAGCCAATCTTGCGTTCAAAAAGTCAAATTTTGCTCCCTCCCTTCCGAGCCCCGACGTGCGCCCAAACAGTGGTTTACCCCAACATATGGGGTACCAGCATACTCTGGACAAATTGGGCAACAACTATTGCGGTCCAATTTCTCCTGTTACCCTTGTGAAAATAAAAAATTGCTTGCTAAAAATCATTTTTGAGGAAAGAAAAATGATTTTTTATTTTCATGGCTCTGCGTTGTAAACTTCTGTGAAGCACTTGGGGGTTCAAAGTGCTCACCACATATCTAAATAAGGTCCTTGGGGGGTCTAGTTTCCAAAATGGGGTCACTTGTGGGGGGTTTCTACTGTTCAGGCACATCAGGGGCTCTGCAAACGTAACACGATGCCCGCAGACCATTCCATCAAAGTCTGCATTCCAAAACGTCACTACTTCCCTTCCGAGCCCCGACGTGTGCCCAAACAGTGGTTCCCCCCCCCCACGTATGGGGTATAAGTGTACTCAGGACAAATTGGACAACAACTTTTGGGGTCCAATTTCTCCTGTTACTCTTGCGAAAATAAAAAATTGCTTGCTAAAACATAATTTTTGAGGAAAGAAAAATTATTTTTTATTTTCACGGCTCTGCGTTATAAACTTCTGTGAAGGACTTGGGGGTTTAAAGTGGTCACCGCACATCTAGATTAGTTCCGTGGGAGCTCTAGTTTCCAAAATGGGGTCACGTGGGGGAGCTCCAATGTTTAGGCACACAGGGGCTCTCCAAACGCGACATGGTGTCCGCTAACGATTGGAGCTAATTTTTCATTCAAAAAGTCAAATGGCGCTTCTTCCCTTCCGAACCTTGCCGTGTGCACAAACAGTGGTTTGTGACCACATATGAGGTATCGGTGTACTCAGGAGAAATTGCCAAACACATTTTAGGATCCATTTTATCCTGTTGCCCATGTGGAAATGAACAAATTGAGGCTAAAAGAAATTTTTTGTGAAAAAAAAAAAAGTACTTTTTCATTTTTACGGATCAATTTTTGAAGCACCTGGGGGTTCAGAGTGCTCACTATGCATCTAGATAAGTTCCTTGGGGGGGTCTAGTTTCCAAAATGGGGTCACTTGTGGGGGAACTCAAATGTTTAGGCACACAGGGGCTCTCCAAACGTGACATGGTGTCCGCTAAAGATTGGAGCCAATTTTTCATTGAAAAAGTCAAATGGCGCTCCTTCCCTTCCGAACCCTGTCGTGCACCCAAACAGTGGTTCCCCCCCACATATGGGGTATTGGCGTACTCAGGACAAATTGTACAATAACTTTTGGTGTCCAGTTTCTCTTTTTAACCTTGGGAAAATAAAAAAAATTGTTGCTAAAAGATCATTTTTGTGACTAAAAAGTTAAATGTTCATTTTTTCCTTCCATGATGCTTCTGCTGCTGTGAAGCACCTGAAGGGTTGATAAACTTCTTGAATGTGGTTTTGAGTACCTTGAGGGGTGCAGTTTTTAGAATGGTGTCACTTTTGGGTATTTTAAGCCACGTAAACCCCTCAAACTGACTTCAAATGTGAGGTGGTCCCTAAAAAAAATGGTTTTGTAAATTTTGCTGTAAAAATGAGAAATTGCTGGTCAAATTTTAACCCTTATAACTTCCTAGCAAAAAAAAAAATTTTGTTTCCAAAATCGTGCTGATGTAAAGTAGACATGTGGGTAATGTTATTTATTAACTATTTTGTGTCACATAACTCTCTCTCGTTTAACAGAATAAAAATTCTAAATTTAAAAATTGCTAAATTTTCAAAATTTTAGCCAAATTTCCATTTTTTCACAAATAAACGCAAAAATTATCGACCTAAATTTACTACTAACGTGAAGCCCAATATGTCACGAAAAAGCAATCTCAGAATCGCTAGGATCTGTTGAAGCGATCCTGAGTTCTCTCATAAAGGGACACTGGTCAGAATTGCAAAATACGGCCAGGTCATTAAGGTCAAAATTGGCTGGGTCATGAAGGGTTTAAGCATAGAAAGTGCCTCATCCCTATCCTGGTATGCATGGCCACCTCATCCCTATCCTGGTATGTGTGGCTCCCTCATCCCCATCCTGGTATGCATGGCCCCCTCATCCCCATCCTGGTATGCACGGCCCCCTCATCCCCATCCTGGTATATGCGGCCTCTCATCCCCATCCTGGTATGCACGGCCCCCTCATCCCTGTCCTCGTATGCATGCCCTCCTCATCCCTGTCCTCGTATGCATGCCCTCCTCATCCCTGTCCTCGTATGCATGCCCTCCTCATCCCTGTCCTCGTATGCATGCCCTCCTCATCCCTGTCCTCGTATGCATGCCCTCCTCATCCCTGTCCTCGTATTCATGCCCTCCTCATCCCTGTCCTCGTATGCATGCCCTCCTCATCCCTGTCCTCTTATGCACGCCCTCCTCATCCCTGTCCTCGTATGCATGCCCTCCTCATCCCTGTCCGGGTATGCACGCCCCCTCATCCCTATCCTGGTATGCACACCCCCTCCACGCTGCATGTAATGCAGTGAATATTAATTTCTCTTTAGCTTCAGGTGCAGGAATTAGCCGCAGCCGCCGGCTCCTGCCTCCTGTGATCTGCTGCTCCACTACTGCCGGGCTATAAGATGCAAAATCCATACCCTGACAGATAGGATGACCTCTAAATGTGCCACTTCCCCACCAAGATGCAATATAGGTAGAAATGGGGAAACATAATTGCTTAAATGCAAATATGCAGAGCAGTGTCCCATCAATGCACAGAGGAGAAAACACAGTGCTGCTAGTTGTAACACAATATCACTCACAGAGAAACCCTGTAATGAATGTACACTGGAATCCCAGTGTACCTAAGGCTACTTTCACACTAGCGTCGTACACTGCACGCCGCAATGCGTCGTTTTGCAGAAAAAACGCATCCTGCGTTTTTTCTCCATAGGCGTGTATTAGCGACGCATTGCGACACGTCGCAACCGTCGTGCGATGGTTGCGTCGTGTTGTGGCAGACCGTCCGAACAAAAAACAGTTGCTTGCAACGTTTTTTTGAGCGTCGTGTCTGCCATTTGTAAAATGGCAAACACGCAAATTGCAACACGCAAATTGCATACAATACCATGAGCCAGAGAAGCGATGAATGGCCCAGTATTACCAAGCGCAGGTGAAGCGGAAAACCCGACGCGTGTCGCCATACAAAGGTGGCTTTCTCAGGGGTCTCAGAGATCCTATTCCAATATGTAGTTGGTATAATTATAATATTAGCAAATTCCTCCAATTAGAAAGGTAGTATAATTCTTGTGATAAGCAATGTCACTTACCCCATATGCAGGGCATTGCAGTAGCTTAGGTATCCATAGTTACGACCACTAACAACTAACACTGAGTGGTCGTAACCTTGGATACCTAAGCTACTCCAATGCCCTGTGACATAGCGAATCAGAAGAATTCTACTACATTTCTAATTTTAATTTTTGATATTATTATTACAGCTACTACATATTGGGATAGTCTCTGAGATGGAAATACTGCTTTATACCGTATGAGCCCGCACACAACCCCCCTACATAACGTCTAAGCCCCCACATAGCCTCCTATAATAAAATATGAGCCCCCACATCGCCTGCTATATAGTATGAGCCTCCATATAGCCTCCTATATACTTATCTAGAGGTGTGGTGAGCACTTTGACCCACTAAGTGCTTCACAGAAGTTTAAAATGCAGAACCGTAAAAATAAAAAATCATATTTTTTCACAAAAATTATCTTTTCGCCCCAAATTTTTTATTTTCCCAAGGGTAAGAAGAAATTGGACCCCAAAAGTTGTTGTACAATTTGTCCTGAGTACGCGGATACCCCATATGTGGGGGTAATCCACTGTTTAGGCGCATGGGAGAGCTCGGATGGGAAGGAGCGCCGTTTGACTTTTCAATGCAAAATTGACAGGAATTGAGATGTTGTGTTTGGAGAGCCACTGATGTGCCTAAACATTGAAACCCCCCCACAAGTGACACCATTTTAGAAAGTAGACCCCCTAAGGAACTTATCTGTTGGTGGTGGCTGTTGGGCATCATGTTATAGTGTAAGATCGCTGACCTGACACTTTGCTGTGCACTGTGTCAGATCAGCGATCTGACATGCACAGCTCCAGGTTTCACAGTGCCTGCTCTGAGCAGGCGCCGTGAAGCCACCTCCCTCCCTGCAGGGACCGGAATGCCGCGGCCATTTTGGATCCGGGGCCTGCAACGAGGAAGATGGTAAGAGACCTTCGGGAGGCTCCGTGGGTCTCAGGGAAACACGCAGGGAGCCCCCTCCCTGCGCGATGCTTCCCTGTACCGCCGGCACACCGCGATCATGTTTGATTGCGGTGTGCCAGGGGTTAATGTGTCGGGAGCGGTCCGTGACAGCTCCTGGCATATTGTGCTGGATGTCAGCACAATGACGTATTATCCCGTCGGTGGTCATACGGGCCCACCCCACCTCGACGGGATAGTACGTCAGATGTCAGAAAGGGGTTAATATTCCATCTAAAAATACTGGCACATTATGCCTGTGCACATTATGACAGCTCCCTTAATTTCAAGTGCCCTGTTTAGCTGTGCCAACTTAAAGTGAACCTGTCAGCAGGATTGTGCACGGTAACCTACAGACAGTGTCAGTTCAGCTCCATTATACTGATTAAAGTGATACCTTGGTTGATGAAATACGTCTTGTGGTTGTTGTTTAATCTTTATTTTCAGTTTTTATTTAATGATATGCTCGTGCTGCGGGGCGGCCTGTGTGTGTGGGGGGGTCTTTATGTGGTGCTCTGATTAGCTGTTCATAATGCAGCCTGCTGACAGGTCACTGATTCCTCACTGACCCGCCCCCTAGTTTGCATAATGAATCATACTTAAAAAAAAAAAAAAAAAAGCTTCTGAATGCATTTGCCAGCCATGTGCAATAGCAGCTGATAGCAATCTCCGAGAGCTGCTACTGGGCAGGAGGCGCCATCTTGGAGGAGGACATTTTTTTCTTTTCTTCTCCAGCAAGATGACACCGCCTGCCTTCAGTGATTGGATCTCTATTAGTGATGAGCGAATATACTCGTTACTCGAGATTTCTCGAGCATGCTCAGGGGTCCTCCGAGTATTTTTAAGGCCATGTTCACACTATGCGGTTTTAACTGCGGAACCGCCGCGATTTTGCCGCTGCGGGTCCGCAGCTGTGTTCCATGCAGGGTACAGTACAATGTACCCTATGGAAAACAGGAACCGCTGTGCCCACATTGCGGAAATGCACTAAAAAACCCGCGCTGAATAGCTGCGGTAAAAAAGAAGTACCATGTCACTTCTTTGTGCGGAACTGCAGCGGTTCTGCACCCATAGACCTCCATTGTGAGGGTCAAACCCGCAGTAAAACCTGCAGACGAAAAAAATATCTGCGGGTTTTCTGCGGTTTGTGGTGCAGAACCGCTGCAGCAGGAAGTGCGTGGGCGGAGTGTGGCTGCCCCCCCCCGTGCCCCAATCCCACCCCCCCGTGCTCCGATGCCACCCCCCGTGCTCCGACGCCCCCCCCCCCGTGCCCTCATCTCCCCCCTTATACTTACCGGGCCTCCCGGTGTCCGTCCGGCCGTCTTCTCCCTGGGCGCCGCCATCTTCCAAAATGCGCAGTGCGCCCGCCGAATCTGCCGGCCGGCAGATTCGTTCCAAAGTGCATTTTGAAAACTGAGATATAATCTCTCAGTGATCAAAATAAAAAAATAGTAAATGACCCCCCCCCCCCTCCTTTGTCACCCCCATAGGTAGGAACAATAAAAAAATAAAGAATTTTTTTTTTTCCCCCACTACAGATAGAACTAGGGTTAGGGTTAGGGGTAGGGGTAGGGTATTTTCAGCCATTTTAACCCTAAAAAAAACTTCCTAGAAAACACAGACTCAGCAGAGAAAACTGCATAAAAAACTGCACTAAAAAGCGCATCAAAAAAACGCACCAAAAAACGCACCTGCGTTTTCTGCCAAGAGCTGCGGTTTTTAGTGCAGAAAAAACAGCAGGGAAATCAGGAACGTGTGAACATGGCCTTAGTGCTCGGAGATTTCGTTTTTCTTGCCGCAGCTGAATGATTTACATCTGCTAGCCAGCATAAGTACATGTGGGGGTTGCCTGGTTGCTAAGGTATCCCCTGTATATAGTATGTACCTACTGTATGTCATCTCCTCCTGTATATACCTGTGTCATCTCCTCTTATATAGTATATACCTGTAAGTCATCTCCTCCTGTATATAGTACATACCTGTGTCTCATCTCCTCCTGTACATAGTATATACCTGTATGTCATCTCCTCCTGTATATAGTATATACCGGTGTGTCATCTCTTTTATATAGTATATACCTGTAAGTCATCTCCTCCTGTATATAGTATATACCTGTATGTCATCTCCTCCTGTATATAATATATACCTGTAAGTCATCTCCTCCTGTATATAGTATACACGTGTCATCTGCTCCTGTATATAGTATATACCTGTGTGTCATCTCCCCTGTATATAGTATGTATCTGTATGTAATCTCCTCCTGTATATCGTGTATACACTGTGTTGCAAATTATTATGCAAATTGGATTTAAGTGTCAAAGATTTAATTGTTTTGTTTTTCAAATAAACTCAAGGATGGTATTGTGTCTCAGGGCTCAATGGATCACTGAAATCAATCTTAACCCCTTTCTGACATTAGACGTACTATCCCGTCGAGGTGGGGTGGGTCTGTATGAACACCGACTGGATAGTACGTCATACGCGATCGGCCGCGCTCACAGGGGGAGCGCGGCCGATCGCAGTCGGCTGTCAGCTGCCTATCGCAGCTGACATCCGGTACTATGTGCCAGGAGCAGTCACGGACCGCCCCCGGCAAATTAACCCCCAGCACACCACGATCAAACATGATTGCGATGTGCCGGCGGTACAGGGAAGCATCGCGCAGGGAGGGGGCTCCCTGCGTGCTTCCCTGAGACCCCCGCAGCAACGCAATGTGATTGCGTTGCTCCGAGGGTCTCCTTACCTCCCTCCCTGTAGCAGGCCCGGATCCAAGATGGCCACGGCATCCGGGTCCTGCAGGTAGGGAGGTGGCTTACCAAGTGCCTGCTCAGAGCAGGCGCTTTGTAACCCTGCACTGCTCTAACTCAGATCGCTGATCTGACAGAGTTCTGTGCAATCTGTCAGATCAACGATCTGTGATGTCCCCCCCTGGGACAAAGTAAAAAAAAATATACACATATTTAGTATCGCCGCGTCCGTAACAGCCCGACCTATAAAACTAGCCCACTAGTTAACCCCTTCAGTTAACCCCGTAAGAAAAAAAAAAAGAGGCAAAAAACAACGGTTTATTATCATACCGCCGAACGAAAAGTGGAATAACACGCGATCAAAAAGACAGATATAAATAGCCATGGTACCGCTGAAAACGTCATCTTGTCCCGCAAAAAACGAGCCGCCATACAGCATCATCAGCCAAAAAATAAAAAAGTTATAGACCTCAGAATAAAGCGATGCAAAAATAATTATTTTTTCTATTAAATAGTTTTTATCGTATAAAAGCGCCAAAACATAAAAAAATGATATAAATGAGGTATCGCTGTAATCGTACTGACCCGAAGAATAAAACTGCTTTATCAATTTTACCAAACGTAGAACGGTATAAACGCCTCCCCCAAAAGAAATTCATGAATAGCTGGTTTTTGGTCATTCTGCCTCACAAAAATCGGAAAAAAAGGCGATCAAAAATTGTCACGTGCCCGAAAATGTTACCAATAAAAACGTCAACTCGTCCCGCAAAAAACAAGACCTCACATGACTCTGTGGACCAAAATATGGAAAAATTATAGCTCTCAAAATGTGGTAACGCAAAAAATATTTTTTTTCAATAAAAAGCGTCTTTCAGTGTGTGATGGCTGCCAATCATAAAAATCCGCTAAAAAACCCGCTATAAAAGTAAATCAAACCCCCCCTTCATTACCCCCTTAGTTTAGGGAAAAATTAAAAAATTTTAAAAAATGTATTTATTTCCATTTTCCCGTTAGGGTTGGGGCTAAAGTTACGGTTAGGGTTTGGATTACATTTATGGTTGGGATTAGGGTTAGGGGTGTGTTTAGGGTTACTGTTGGGATTAGGGTTAGGGGTGTGTTTGGATTAGGGTTTCAGCTATAAATGGGGGGTTTCCACTGTTTAGGCACATCAGGGGCTCTCCAAACGCGACATGGTGTCCGATCTCAATTCCAGCTTATTGTGTGTTGAAAAAGTAAAACAGTGCTCCTTCCCTTCCGAGCTCTCCCGTGTGCCCAAACAGGGGTTTACCCCAACATATGGGGTATCGGCGTACTCAGGACACATTGGACAACAACTTTTGGGGTCCAGTTTCTCCTCTTACCCTCGGGAAAATACAAAACTGGGGGCTAAAAAATAATTTTGGGGGGAATTTTTTTTATTTTTTTTATTTTCACGGCTCTGCGTTATAAACTATAGTGAAACACTTGGGGGGCAAAGTTCTCACAACACATCTAGATAAGTTCCATGGAGGCTCTGCAAACGCAATGTGACGCCTACAGACCATTCCATCTAAGTCTGCATTCCAAATGGCGCTCCTTTCCTTCCGAGCTCTGCCGTGCGCTCAAAAGGTGGTTCCCCCCCACATATCGGGTATCAGCGTACTCAGGACAAATTGGACAACAATATTTAGGGTCCAATGTCTCCTGTTACCCTTGGAAAAATACAAAACTGGGGGCTAAAAAATAATTTTTGTGCAAATTTTTTTTTATTTGCACGGCTCTGCGTTATGAACTGTAGTGAAACACTTGGGGGTTCAAAGCTCTCACAACACATCTACATAAGTTCCTTAGGGGGTCTACTTTCCAAAATGGTGTCACTTGTGGGGGGTTCCCACTGTTTAGGTACATAAGGGGCTTTGCAAACGCAATGTGACGCCTGCAGACCATTCCATCTAAGTCTGCATTCCAAATGGCGCTCCTTCCCTTCCGAGCCTTCCCATGCGCCCAAACGGTGGTTCCCCCCCACATATGGGGTATCAGTGCACTCAGGACAAATTGGACAACATTTTTGAGGGTCCAATTTTTCCTGTTACCTTTAGGAAAATACAAAACTGGGGGCTAAAATATAATTTTTGTGGGAAAAATTTTTGTTTTATTTTTTCGGCTCTGCATTATAAACTTCTGTGAAGCCCTTGGTGGGTCAAAGTGCTCACCACACATCTAGATGAGTTCCTTAGGGTGTCTACTTTCCAAAATGGTGTCACTTGTGGGGGGGGTTTCAATGTTTAGGCACATCAGTGGCTCTCCAAATGCAACATGGCGTCCCATCTCAATTCCTGTCAATTTTGCATTGAAAAGTCAAACGGCGCTCCTTCCCATCCGAGCTCTCCCATGCGCCCAAACAGTGGTTTACCCCCACATATGGGGTATCAGCGTACTCAGGAGAAATTGTACAACAACTTTTGGGGTCCAATTTCTTCTCTTACCTTTGGGTAAATAAAAAATTGGGTGCGAAAAGATGATTTTTGTGAAAAAATATGATTTTTTATTTTTACGGTTCTGCATTATAAACTTTTGTGAAGCACTTGGTGGGTCAAAGTGCTCACCACACCTCTAGATAAGTTCCTTAGGGGGCCTACTTTCCAAAATGGTATCACTTGTGGGTGGTTTCAATGTTTAGGCACATCAGGGGCTCTCCAAACACAACATGGCGTCCCATCTCAATTCCAGTCAATTTTGCATTGAAAAGTCAAATGGCGCTCCTTCACTTCCGAGCTCTGTCATGCGCCCAGACAGTGGTTTACACCCACATGTGGGATATCGGCATACTCAGGACAAATTGTACAACAACGTTTGGGGTCCATTTTCTCCTGTTACCCTTTTAAATTTTTTGTGAAAAAAAGTTAAATGTTCATTTTTATTTAAACATTCCAAAAATTCCTGTGAAACACCTGAAGGGTTAATAAACTTCTTGAATGTGGTTTTGAGCACCTTCAGGGGTGCAGTTTTTAGAATGGTGTCACACTTGGGTATTTTCTATCATATAGACCCCTCAAAATGACTTCAAATGAGATGTGGTCCCTAAAAAAAAAAATGGTGTTGTAAAAATGAGAAATTGCTGGTCAAATTTGACCCTTATAACTCCCTAACAAAAAAAAATTTTGGTTCCTAAATTGTGCTGATGTAGTCATGTGGGACATGTTACTTATTAAGTATTTTGTGTGACATATCTCTGATTTAATTGCATAAAAATGTAAAGTTGGAAAATTGCAAAATTTTGAAAATTTTCGCCAAATTTCCATTTTTTGCACAAATTAACGCAAGTAATATCAAAGAAATGTTACCACTATCATGAAGTACAATATGTCATGAGAAAACAATGTCAGAATCACCAGGATCCGTTGAAGCGTTCCAGAGTTATAACCTCATAAAGGGACAGTGGTCAGAATTGTAAAAATTGGCCTGGTCATTAACGTGCAAACCACCCTTGGGGGTAAAGGGGTTAAGGAGACCAATTGAAGAATCTAGAGGGACAATTCTGTAAGAAAATAAAAGGCCCTATCAGAAATTATGCTTGAATGCTATTCTATTAGTGTATGAATGTCAAGGATTTCCTAAATATATTGCAGGAAGAGCCAGCATGGGAACTATAATGCCAACAGCTGTCTGAAACAGTCTGATTGATTTCAGCAAAAATCTCTGGGTTATAGTAGCATTTAACAAGCAGTTTTATCCAGTTTTCTTTGTAAATAGTAATTTTTCACAGGGAGTTACACCTTGAAGACTCTTAAAAGTCTTCAAGGTGTAACTCCCTGTGAAAGTCTTTACAAAGTTAATTTTAATCAATAAATCTTGGAATGATAAGCTTCACAATTGGATGTATTTATATAAAATGTTCCTGTGCTGAGATAATCTTATAAATGTGCCCCTGCTGTGTACTGTCTGACTGTCCAGGAACATGGTTTGTACTTTCCACATCTCCTGGGCAGGGAGGAAACAAATGAGTATACAGACATTACAGAACAGGATCGCAAAAAATTATTTGATGTAACACTTTTTTTTTTTTTTTTTTTTTTAAACAGTCAGAGAAATGCTTTACCTCACAGAAAGAATCAGCTGTGATCCCATACTGTCCTGTCTGTATACTCTCTTTTTTGGTTCTTTTCCTGTCCTGCAGCTATGGTATAATCAGGCCATATTCCTGCACGGTCAGACACAGCTATTACACAGTACATAGCAGCAGGGCTGTGGCTTCATAGTCTGTCTCCTTTTTGGTGGAGTCTGTATAAAATGGACCAATTTCTAAAATATATAATAAATTGGGTACAGTAGTACAGTGCAGGATGTGGTGTAAATGTTTTCATAATAATTTGGGAAAGTTATGAAATGTCCTATAAATGTCTGTTCTGTTCCTGATGTAAGGATCTTGGTTTTTATTTGAGATGAATCTGTGCTGAACTTTTTGTACATGATCAGTAGTGACCAGTGCTGTGGAGTCGGAGGTTTGCCTTGTTGACTCCACAGTCCTGCATAGCTTGGGCACATTTGAGATTATCTCAGCACAGGAATATTTTTTTTAATTGAATCTTTTTGTGGAACTTATTATTCCAAGATCTATTAATTAAAATCAACTTTCAAACTAATTTTTGTTTCTTAGGAAATGCCCTTCAACAGTTCGAATCTCTGCATGGAGGTCTCTCACTTGTGAGACCACTCATATGAACTTTTCTTTTCTACCGTTATCACTTTTTATTAGGTCCAGGCCTGTGAAGCAATGGAAGTATTTGATGAACTCATGGAAAGTGAAGTGTCAGTCATTGTCCACTATCTGTCAGAAGTGATCCACTTCTGCATTGAGGTAGGAATAAACAATAGCATTCTCCGAATCATGTCAGTTTTCATTAAAATAACCATATAGGCCTATCCATTAATGTGTTTACACCATGATTCTGGTGTAAAATGCCTTAAGAGACGTGTAACATTTTTGCACAATTTGGGAGTTGTTGAAAAATTTTGTTACTTTTGGTGTTTCATGCCACCAGAAATATTTGGACAGTGACACAAGTTTTGGCTTTTTAGCGGTTTACCAAAACGTATTCAATATACACTTATAGGCTTAAAATGTAGACTCTCCGCTTTATTTGAGGGTAGTAACATGCTAATTGGAGTAAGGGTTTAGGAATTGCGTCTTTTTAATAAATACAGTAGAAACTAGAAGTTTGCACACACTATATAAAAAGACACGTGCATGTTTTTCCCAATATCTGTCATGAAATCAGAATAAACCTTTCCCGTTTTTAGGTCAATTAGGATTATTATTATTAATATATGCCAAATGTCATAATAATGAATTAATGTTTTAAGGCATTTTTATTACTTACTGCAAAATCAAAAGTTTACATACACTAAGATACCTATGCCTTAAACAATTCTGGGCTGCCATCGTACCACTCAGGAAGCAGACGGGTTCTTTGTCCCAGAGATAAACGTGCTTTGGTCTTAAATGTGCATATCAGCCCAATAACAAGCACAAGACCTTGTGAAGATGATGGCAGAAACTGGTAAGATTGTGTTAATATCCACAGTGAAATGAGTACTGTATCAACATGGGCTTAATGGCCACACTGCCAGGAAGAAGCTATTACTCCAAAAGAAACATAAACAAGCCAATGTTTGCAAATGCACACAGGAATAAAGATCTTAATTTTTTGAGACATGTTCTGTGGTTTGATTAAACTAAAATTTAACGTTTTGGGCAAAATGACCATCATTACGTTTGGAGGAAAAAGGGAGAAGCTTGGAAGCCTAAGAACACCATTCCAACTGTGAAACAAGGGGGTGGCAGCATCATGTTGTGTTGTTGTTTTGCTGCATGAGGGACTAATGCACTTCACAAAATGACATCATGAGAAAAGAAGATTGTTACAATACTGAAGCAACATCTCAAGACCTCAGCCAGGAAGTTAAAGTTTGGGCGGATATGGGTCTTCCAAGTGGGCAATGACCCGAACCATACTGCCAAAATGGTAAAAAGTGGCTAAAGGATAACCAAGTCAATATTTTGGAGTGGCCGTCATAAAGCCCTGCTCTCAATTCTAAGGAAAATTTAAGGGCAAAGCTGAAAAAGCAGGTGCGAGGAAGGCAACCTACAAACTTGGATCAAGACAAAACACACGGCACTCAAGGATCCTGTGTGGTGCCCAAGTCAGGTTTCCAGTCCGTCAATCCAATAGTAATAAATCACTTGGCACTCAAATGGTTTCTTTCAGATGAAAAAGTGAACATCCCATTTATTTGTGCATCCAGTTCAAAGATTATTTAAACGTTTTTGGTTGAATCACAAGACCTTCATCAGAAATATCTTTAACAAAACTGGAAGCATAGGACAATGGGGTATATGAGCCTAGGCAACCCGGGATGGAAAGCGCACCTGGAACGTCTCACGGATCCTGAAGGAAGAAGGAGGGCGTGTATCCGCCGTTGCATATGGCGCTCATAGACGTCCGGTCCGTCGCGCTGTGTGGAGTAGTCCCGGGGGCCGCTCTAGCGAGATCTCCTCTTCCCATTCTCGGCGGCTATCTTGGATTTTTTCCTCTGCACGCCGCAGCTCCAGCTCTCCAGCCGCAGCTTCCCACACAGTGCAGCATTTTCATCGCCGACTGTCAAAGCTCCACCGCCGCCTCTCCTCTCTCTCTGCGGGACACAGGACCACGGGTAAGGAGACCACGTCAGGTTCTCCCCTGCAGCGCCGCCCTCGCTTCCTTAGATTCAGACCCTGGTCTATCTTACATTAGGGTGCACCATGTCCCAGTCAAAGTCTAAAAAGTCCTCTATGGTGCATACTAACTTCTTTTCTGCGTGTACCACCTGCCAGGCTCCACTTCCTCGGCCTCAGAGTTCCCCCCTCTGCTAACCCTGCGATGCCCCAAGTGCCCAGGAGCCCTCCACCGACCCCGGGGTAGCTAGTCCCCCTGCGTGGGTCGCTTCTCAGTCCGTGGATTTTTTAGCCAATGCCATCAAATCCATTCAGAACCCCCCTGGGGAGCGGGGCAATCCTTTTTCTTGGGTTGAGATCCCTCCGTAACAGGGGAATCGTCGGTCAGCAGGGGCCGCTCTCTCCGAAAAGAGGCACGGTCATCCAGAAAACGGATCCGCACTACCTCTCCTGAACGCTCATCACACCAGTCAGCCTCGGGCAGCTCCACCTCTCGCTCACCCTCTTTAGGGGCTCGTAGCGTTCACGACTCTGAATGTGAGTCTGATGTATCCTTAGACCCGGATGCTCCGGAGTTTAGATCTACAGTGGACTCCCTAATTGAGGCAGTCAATCACGCCCTCAAGGTGGACGATGACCCTAATTCGGCTCCGGACCACTCAGTCTCCTTTACTAGAGCCAAACGTTCTCATAAGACGTTCGCGTCTCAGGCTAGGTTCCCATTGAGTTAATGGGAACGCGCTAATGGACAGCGTTGCACGGCGAAATTAACGCCGTGCAACGCGTCCGTTAGCGCGCCCATTCACGCTAGCGACGCGCCGGTGTTTTGTGGCGCGCCGCGGACGCTGCTTGCAGTGTCCGAGGCGCGCCCGCGGTCCGTTCCCCGCTCTCGCAGATCGGGGATCTGCGAGAGCGGGGACGTTACCGCGACCCCGAAACGCGGCCCCGGAAAAAACATTGCGTTAGTGCAATCCGTTTAGCGCTAGCAGATTGCGCTAACGCAATGTGACCCTAGCCTCACCCAGATTTCCTGGATATAGTCAGGCGACACAGGGAGCGTCCGGATAAACGTTTCACTGGCAAAAAGGCTCTGGAATCGAAGTATCCCTTTTCCGCAGATCTTGTTAAAGACTGGACGGAGTCCCCTTTGGTAGATCCTCCGGTTTCGCGCCTTGCTTCCAAAACTCTCTTATCCGTTCCAGATGGCGCTTCAATTAAGAACCCCACAGGACGCCAGCTAGATTCCCTAGCTCGCTCAGTGTACGAAGCCTCAGGTTCTTCCCTATCTCCCTCCTTCGCCGCGGCTTGGGTGGCCAAGGCGATGTTTTCCTGGGCAGATGCCCTAGCAAAATCCGTTCTGGAGCAGGATCTCCCGTGGGTTGCGGACATTGCCAAACAGCTTGCCATGGCTGGTGATTACGTGATGTACGTATCCCTCGATGCAGCGAACTGTGCAGCAACGGCGGCTTCAAACACCATCACCATCAGAAGAGCCATTTGGCTCAGAGAGTGGCGCGCAGATTCCTCCTCTAAAAAGTCTCTGATTTCCCTTCCTTTTCAGAGCGGGCGTCTTTTTGGAGAAAAGCTAGACCAGCTTATTTCTGACGCTACAGGGGGAAAGAGCAAGTTCCTTCCCCAACAGAGGCCCAAGGCTGCCTTCCAGCGCCAACCATATTTTCGTTTTCGGCCCTTTCGTAGCAGTCCAGCCTTGTCCAATCCTGCCACCTCTTCCAGATCAGACCGATCCGCTCGCTCAGAGATGTTCGTCTCTCTTTAAGGCCGAATCAGTCCTGGCGAGGAAAGCTTAGGCAACCCAGAACCAGAGGGTCCAGGCCTGCTAGATTCCCTTCGCAATGACTCGGGAACTGTTCCAGTCGATACCACCAAAGTAGGCGGACGTCTACTTCTTTTTCAGCAAGTCTGGCTTTCCGTCATTCACGACGAATGGGTCAGGGATCTGGTGTCGTCTTGCTACAAAATAGAGTTCTATGCCTCCCCTCCAGCTCGGTTTTTTCCTTCTCGTCTCCCCAATTCGGGGGCTCAGTCTCGCGCCCTTCTTTGCGCCATTCGTTCCCTCCGCCAGAGCGGGGTCATTGTTCCGGTCCCAGGACACGAGAGGTTCAGAGGTTTTTACTCAAACCTCTTCGTCGTGCCCAAAAAGGATGGGAAAGTGCGCCCCATTTTGGACCTGAAGCTCCTGAACAAGTGCGTAAAAGTTCGGCACTTCAGGATGGAATCGCTCCGATCGGTCATCTCCTCGTTGGAGAGAGGGGAATATCTGGCATCGATAGACATCAAGGATGCCTATCTTCACATTCCAATATTCCCGCCACATCAAAGGTTCCTCCGCTTTGCCATCCTAGAGGACCATTTCCAATTCACGGCCTTACCCTTCGGTCTTGCCACGGCGCCCAGGGTATTCACGAAAGTCATGGCGGCCGTCATGGCCATTCTTCATTCTCGAGGAGTGGTCGTGTTACCTTACTTAGACGACCTCCTCATAAAGGGTCCGTCTTTTCAGGCCTGCGAGGCAAGCGTCCGCATTACCTTGGATTCTCTTTCGCTCTTGGGCTGGTTGATCAACTTGGACAAGTCCTCCCCCGTTCCTGCCCGTCGGATCTCATTTCTGGGAATGATCCTGGACACCTCAAGGGGTCTGGTCTTGCTTCCTCGGTCCAAGGCCCAAGAGCTTCAGCAAGGAGCCCGGACGCTCTGCCATCCTCGCCCACGACCCATTCGGTTCGCCATGAAGATCCTGGGCCAAATGGTAGCAGCAATAGAAGCGGTCCCCTTTGCTCAACTCCATCTCCGCCCCCTACAACAGGCTCTGCTGGACATCTGGGACAGGAGTCCCTTCTCCCTCGATCGTCTTTGCCCTTTGTCCCCGCGGATCAGACAATCCCTTGTTTGGTGGACTCTGGGTCCATCTCTCCTCCAGGGGAAGTCTTTTCTCCCGATCCGCTGGTTAGTGGTAACTACCGACGCCAGTCTCCTCGGCTGGGGTGCGGTGTTTCTTCACCACTCTGCTCAGGGTCGTTGGACAGTGCGGGAGTCGAGGCTCCCTATAAACATCCTGGAGACTTGTGCGATCAGACTCGCCCTGAGACGCTTTCACTCCCTGCTCGCGGGTCACCCAGTCCGAGTCCAATCGGACAATGTCACAGCGGTGGCATATTTAAACCACCCGCAGCAGGGCGGCAATGCAGGAAGTCTCCCACATTCTTTGCTGGGCCGAAGCCAACCATTCCACCATTTCCGCGGTGCACATTCTGGGCGTCGAAAACTGGGCGGCGGACTTTCTGAGCCGTCAGGGCCTTGCCTCGGGGGAGTGGCAACTCCAGAGGTTTTTCGGCAGATCTGCCTTTGCCGGGGGACCCCGGACGTGGATCTGATGGCGTCCAGATTGAACACCAAGGTTCACAATTTCATTGCACGTTCTCGGGATCCCCAGGCTATCGGAGTGGGCGCGCTGATATCCCCGTGGAATCAGTTCCAACGCCCATACGTGTTTTCTCCGCTTCCCTTACTGCCGAAGATGATCTGGAAAATCAAGACAGAGGGGGTTCCAGTCATTCTGGTCGCTCCGGATTGGCCTCGTCGCGCTTGGTACGCGGAGCTCATTCAGCTCGTAGCCGACGTCCCCTGGCGGTTACCAGACCGCCCAGATCTGCTTCGCCAAGGGCCGATCTGCCACCAGAGCTCAGGGGCCCTACGTTTAACGGCGTGGCTGTTGAAACCTGGATTCTAACTCGAGCTGGTTTCTCTCAGCAGGTCATTCCCACCATGATAAACGCGCGCAAGGCGTCTTCCGCTGCTATCTACCACCGCACCTGGAACACCTTCTCGTGGTGCAGACTCCGTGGTCGCCCTCCGCTCGTTTTCTCTATCCCTTGCATTTTGGATTTCCTTCAGTCCGGTTTGGATTCCGGCTTGGCGCTGAGTTCCCTCAAAGGTCAGATTTCAGCTTTATCCGTGTTATTCCAACGTAGGATCGCTGCCAACCTTCAAGTCAAGACTTTCATTCAGGGCGTCTCCCATGTGGTACCCCCCTACAGAATGCCATTGGAGACCTGGGATCTCAACTTGGTCCTTGGGGCTCTTCAGGAACCTCCGTTTGAGCCTCTTCAGGACGTTCCACTTTCTGTCCTCTCCTGGAAGGTTGCCTTCCTTGTAGCTGTGGCGTCCATCAGACGGGTATCAGAATTGGCCGCTTTATCCTGCCGGGCCCCTTTTCTTGCCTTCCACCAGGACAAGGTGGTCCTTCGCCCATCTCCGGCCTTTCTTCCTAAGGTGGTCTCAACTTTTCACCTTAACGAGGACATCATTCTCCCTTCTTTTTGCCCGCAGCCAAAACACAGGGTTGAAAGAGCCCTTCACACCCTGGACGTGGTACGGGCCCTTAGGAGGTACATTTCCAGAACGGCTCCTTTCAGGAAATCGATTCCCTCTTTGTTCTCCCGGAGGGTCACAGAAAGGGTTTGGCTGCGTCTAAAGCCACGATAGCCAGATGGATTCGATCTGCTATTCAAGAATCCTATTGAGTCAGGGGCGGACCTATCCCGGCGGGGATTAGAGCACACTCCACTTGGTCAATGGGTGCTTCCTGGGCCATCCGGCACCAGGCTACAGCGGAGCAGGTTTGCAAGGCGGAACGTGGTCCAGCCTGCATACTTTCACAAAGCACTACAATGTCTACATTCACTCCTTGGCGGACGCGGCCCTTGGCAGACGTATTCTGCAAGCGGCCGTTGCGCATTTGTAGTCAGATGGTACACGGAGTTATTTGGTTGTATTGTTTCCCTCTCAGGGACTGCTTTTGGACGTCCCATGATCCTGTGTCCCCCAATGTGGCGAAGGAGAAATAGGGATTTTTGTGTGTACTCACCGTAAAATCCTTTTCTCCGAGCCACTCATTGGGGGACACAGCACCCACCCTGTTTGCCTGTTCGGCTTGTTACCTTTTTCAGTTTTTGACAGTTTTTTTTGGGACATGTTATACTCTAATGTTACTTACTATTTTTGGTATTATTCTCCTACTGCTTTTGCACTGAACTGGGTCTCTGGAAGCCAGCATGAGGGTGTATACTGCAGGGGAGGAGCTAACCTTTTTTTGTCTCAGCTTAGTGTCAGCCTCCTAGTGACAGCAGCATAACACCCATGGTCCTGTGTCCCCCAATGAGTGGCTTGGAGAAAAGGATTTTACGATGAGTACACATAAAAATCCCTATATTGCATAGGTCCTGGATGTCATTTGAATATTATTCTGTCTATAGCACGCACTCAAGAGGAGTGAGTGTCTTCTGGTTCATAGGGCCATCTTGTTCACGTGCATCAGTCATGGTAGTCTCAGAGGGTCGCTTTGTCTCTATATTTTGTGCTATACATAACACCCCAATCCTTACAATAGCCATTTATATACCTCCAACTTATTCCAGGGAGGTGCTAAAAAATACTCTCTCCTCCACACTTCCATACTTGCCTTTGGTCATGATGGGGTATTTCAATATGTATTTACACCCGTACTGGGATAAATTTCATACAGGAATTCATATCTGAGTCAACCTCACGGACCTCTCCATCCAGAGTTCTATCAGAGCTGGAGTTGATAGATATTTGGCGCACTAGGCACCCCAATATCATACAATACTTTTGTTATTCAACGCCTTGACATTCGTTATCCAGAATTGACTTGGCGGTTGGAAATGTGCATGTGATGTCTCTGGTAAAGGAGGTTGAATATTTACCAAGAACCGTGTCCGTGTCTGATTATTCTCCCATAAGCACGGAGTGCTTGGTCACAAAGAACATATGGTGTTTAAACCCATTTTGGATTCAGACTAATGGGGGTTCTCTACATGACCGTTTGCATAAATACTTTAACATTAATATGGACTCCACTTCGAGGTTAATAGTATGGGATGCTGTGAAAGCATTTGTTAGAGGGCTCTTTACTGGTGAAATTAATAAACTGAAACTAAAACAAGATAATATACCCAAAAGTTGCAAGAGCAGTTTGGCCTAGCATAATCAGAATTTATATCAAACCCCTGGACTAGTACTGCGGAAAATATGAAAGATTCTGAAAAACTTAAATGAAATGAAAAAAATCACCTATTGGGACTAGCTGCACAAAGTTTTTTTTTTTTTTGCAAAACAGACATATTTTACAAAGGGTGAAAGTGTGGGTCACTTGTCTAGCAACCATTGTTTAAAGCTCAAAATGGGTTATCATACATTTCTAGACTATTCTGACACTGGGGTCGTGATTACAGTGGATAGAGATATTCTCCAGACTCTGCATAATTATTTTTCTAGTATTTATTCTTCTAGAAGCTTCACCAATTCAGAAGAAATAGAGAACTTTTTAGCAACTATTTCATTACCACAATTATCAAATCTAGAGCGGGATATACTAGACAAACCAATTGAACTTGAGGAATTGAAGGAGGCCATTCAAGCGTCCAAAATGAGAAGACCCCTCAGATGGGGTTACCAGGGGAATTCTTCAAAACATATCAAGAAATATTGCTTCCAAATTTACTGGCAGTTTTTCAAGAAAGTATTCAAATTGGTAACCTCCCTGAATCTATGAAAGAGGCGGTGATGGTTTTGATATTGAAACCTGGAAAGGAATCCACTGCTGCCTGATTGTTATAGACCCATCTCCCTCCTCCAAACTGATGTCAAACTGCTTGGAAATAGATTATCCAAGGTGATTACAAGAGTAATGCACGATGATCAAACTGGATTTATACCAAACAAGTCCACCTCAAATAATATAAGGTGGCTATATATGGGAATTCAGCTTAGTTCAAAATCCACGGGAACAAGGGCGATCCTTTCCTTGGACGCCACCAAGGCATTTGACAGCGTTGAATGGAACTTTTTGTGGGCTCTGCTGAAGGGCATGAGATTCGGTAATAAATTTATTTCAATGATCCATTTATTATAGTTCTCCTTGTGCAAAACTCCGGGTTAACGGTCATATATCGGGATTGTTTGATCTGGGAAGTGGAACACGGCAGGGTTGTTCCCTGTCACCCTTTCATTTTTCAATAGCCATAGAGCCACTTGCCTGTTTGATACAAAATAATCCTGCAATCTCTGGCTTTTGGTGTGGGTCAGATGAAAATCTATCTATACGCGTGATGATATGCTTCTTTTTTGGGGGGACCTAGGCCCTTCTATAGGGCTAGTAATAGACATAATTAAAGCATATGGGAAATGGTTGGGCCTTCTAATTAACTGGAGAGAATTGGTACCTATGCCTGTTGATCCTAAACTCTTTAAAATATTTGGGGGTAATAGTCTTTACTAACCCACAGGACTTTCATTCACATAATGTAGCTGTTAAAATTTAGGTCTAAGGTGGATACATGGTGTCACCTCCCAATATCTCCAGTGGGAAGATGATTATGCCACAACTTCTTTATTTTCTTCATAATACTCCGATTTGGATTCCTATGTCTTTCTTTCATAAAAAAGGGAAAGGATAATTGGGGCCTAGCAGTTTCAAACGCTTGGTTTTACATCATAGCCTCCTAGCTACAACAGTTTCAGGGATGGGGTACAACTGACCACTGCAGAGGGCACTAAATGGGAGATGCCACTATTAGCTCTTGAGCCTGGTTTTCTCAGAGAAAATGAGTCAACGGTTCACACTCTGAATTTGATCAATTAAATCTGGGATAGGGGCAAGGATATTCTACTTATCAAGGGATTCACAAACTATTCCCCTCTGTGGTACAGTGCTAAACTAGAGGGTTTCGGTGAATGGCAAATACGTGGCGGATTAATACAAAGTTTAGATCAGATTTGTTCTGGGTTTGGCATTCCACATAGAGCCTTCTATCAGTATTTGCACCTTCGTCATGCCTTCCTGACACAAATTAAGACTACTAAGGTAGATATCACTAATCACTATATCATAGATTTAATCGCTACAGCATCTAATACGAAGGGCTTCATTTCCTCCATTTACAGGATATTATTACCCTTATATCTAGATAAGCATCCCATGTTGGTCAGATCAAAGTGGGAAGAGGATGTTGGCCCTATATCTGAAGAACAATGGAATGAAATACTAGAAAAAACACCTATACTATCTCTATCTGAGTCCCAGAGAATGTCCCAAAATTTTCCTTATTCACAGGGTGTATGAGACACCTAATATATTGTTTAAAATTGCGTCTCAGACTGAAAACTCCTGTCCGAGATGCGGTATGAATGGGGCCCATCTGATTCATGTGCTATGGGAATGTGTTGATATAGGCCACTACTTGGGTGGGGGTGACCTCCCTGATTAAACGAGTATTCGGCATACACATACAACTTGATCCTAGGGTGTGCATACTGGGCCTTCTGGGGGTGGGGGTAGACTACAGCCATTCTGAGAATACTGTTTCTGGCCAGGAAATTGTTAACATTGCACTGGTTAGACCATAATCCCCCAACATTGGAGGAATTGAAAGCTCTCCATATGCCTGGAGAGAGGTACTTAAATTAAAAGAAACTCAATAATTTTTTTTAAAAAATATATGGGAACAGTGGCTGGTGACCCCTAGGGTAGCATCTGTGGTCCTACTCAGAATAACTGTACTAGGCTGTTTGGCTATTTCAGCTTTTTAACCCCTTTCTGACCTCGGACGGGATAGTACGTCCGAGGTCAGAAGCCCCGCTTTGATGCGGGCTCCGGCGGTGAGCCCGCATCAAAGTCGGGACATGTCAGCTGTAGGGAGGTGGCTTACCAAGCGCCTACAGCCCTGCATGTCAGATCGCTGTTCTGACACAGTGCTCTGCAAAGTGTCAGATCAGCGATCTGACCTTATAACATGATGCTCCCCCTGTGGCAATGTTATAAAGTAAAAAAAATTTAGTAAAAATAGATTTAGTTGTGTAAAAAAATAAATTCCTAAATAAAGAAAAAAAAATATTGTTCCCATAAATAATTTCTTTATCTAAATAAAAAAAACAAACAATAAAAGTACACATAATTAGTATCGCCGCGTCCGTAATGACACGACCTATAAAACTGTCCCACTAGTTAACTCCTTCAGTGAACACCGTTAAAAAAAAAAAAAAGGCAAAAAAAAAATGCTGTATTATCATATCGCCGAACAAAAAGTGGAATAGCACGCGATCAAAAAGACGGACATAAATAACCATGGTACCGCTGAAAACGTCATCTTGTCCCGCAAAAAATGAGCCACCATACAGCGTAATCAGCAAAAAAATAAAAAAGTTATAGTCCTCAGAATAAAGCGATGTAAAAATAATTTTTTATATAAAAGTTTTTATCATATAAAAGCGCCAAAACATAAAAAAAGATATAAATGAGGTATCGCTGTAATCGTACTGACCCGAAGAATACTGCTGTATCCATTTTACCAAATGCAGAACGGTATAAATGCCCCCCCCCCTTCCCTCCCCCCAAAGAAATTCATGAATAGCTGTTTTTTGGTCATACTGCCTCACAAAAATCGGAATAAAAAGCGATCAAAAAATGTCAAGTGCCCGAAAATGTTACCAGTAAAAACGTCAACTCTCGTCCCGCAAAAAACAAGACCTCACATGACTCTGTGGACCAAGGTATGGAAAAATTATAGCTCTCAAAATGTGGTAACGCAAAAAAATATTTTATGCAATAAAAAGCGTCTTTTAAGTGTGTGACGGCTGCCAGTCATAAAAATCTGCTAAAAAACCCGCTATAAAAGTAAATCAAACCCCCCTTCATCTCCTCCTTAGTTAGGGAAAAATATAAAAAAAATGTATTTATTTCCATTTTCCCATTAGGGTTAGGGCTAGGGTTATGGTTGGGGTTGGGGTTAGGGTTAGGATTACATTTACGGTTGGGATTAGGGTTAGGGGTGTGTCAGGGTTAGGGTTTCAGTTAGAATGGGGGTTTCCGCTGTTTAGGCTACTTTCACACATCAAGCTTTTTGTTTCAGGCTAAATCCGGCTAATGTTTAAAAAAACGGATCCGACGTAAATAGCGAAAAACTGATTCGCCGGATCCTTTTTCTTAGCAGAGAGAGAGAGGAAAAAAAAAAAGGTTGCAGTAGACGTTTTCTCTGTCCGCCGGAAATGGCTATTTGAACGGATCCGGCAAAAAAACGGATGAAACGTCTGGCCATCAGGCACAATCTGGTGCTAATACAACTCTATGTGAAAAAAACGGATCCGGCGTAAAAAAAAAAAGGATCCGTGTCTGAAACAAAAAGCCTGATGTGTGAAAGTAGCCTTAGGCACATCAGGGCTCTCCATACGCGACATGGCGTCCGATCTCAATTCCAGCCAATTCTGCGTTGAAAAACTAAAACCGTACTCCTTCCCTTCTGAGCTCTCTCGTGCGCCCTAACAGGGGTTTACCCCAACATATGGGGTATCAGCGTACTCAGGACAAATAGGACAAGAACTTCTGGGGTCCAATTGGGGGCGCTAAAAAAACATTTTTTGTGGAAAAAACAATTTTTTTTTCACGGCTCTGCGTTATTAACTGTAGTGAAACACTTGGGGGTTCAAAGTTCTCACAACACATCTAGATAAGTTCCTTGGGGGGGTCTGGTTTCCAATATGGGGTCACTTGTGGGGGGTTTCTACTGTTTAGGTACATTAGGGGCTCTGCAAATGCAGCGTGACGCCTGCAGACCATTCCATCTAAGTCTGCATTCCAAATGGCGCTCCTTCCTTTCTGAGCTCCGCCATGCGCCCAAACGGTGGTTCCCCCCCCACATATGAGGTATAGGCGTACTCAGGACAAATTGTACAACAACTTTTGGGGACCAATTTCTCCTGTTACCCTTGGGAAAATACAAAACTGGGGGCTAAAAAATAATTTTTTGTGGGGAAATAAAATTTTCACGGCTCTGCATCATAAACTGTAGTGGAACACTTGGGGGTTCAAAGCTCTCACAACACATCTAGATAAGATCCTTTGGGGGTCTACTTTCCAATATGGTGTCACTTGTGGGGGGTTTCAATGTTTACGCACATCAGGGGCACTCCAAACGCAACATGGTGTCCCATCTCAATTCCTGTCAATTTTGCATTGAAAAGTCAAACGGCGCTCCTTCCCTCCCGAGCTCTCCCATGCGCCCAAACAGTGGTTTACCCCCACATATGGGATATCAGCGTACTTAGGACAAATTGGTCAACAACTTTTGGGGTACAATTTCTTCTGGTACCTTTGGGAAAATAAAAAATTCCTGTGAAGCACCAGAAGGGTTAATAATCTTCTTGAATGTGGTTTTGAGCACCTTGAGGGGTACAGTGTTTAGAATGATGTCACACTTGGTTATTTTCTATCATGTAGATCCCTCAAAATGACTTCAAACGTGATGTGGTCTCTAAAAAAAAAAAAAATGGTGTTGTAAAAATGAGAAATTGCTGGTCAACTTTTAACCCTTATTGCTCCATAACAAAAAAATAATTTTGGTTCCAAAATTGTGCTGATGTAAAGTAGACATGTGGGAAATGTTACTTAAGTATTTTGTGTGACGTATCTCTGTGATTTAAGGGCATAAAAATTCAAAGTTGGAAAATTGCGAAATTTTCAAAATGTTCACCAAATTTCCATTTTTTTCACAAATGAATGCAGGTAATATCAAAGAAATTTTACCACTATCATGAAGTACAATATGTCATGAGAAAACAATGTCAGAATCACCAGGATCCGTTGAAACGTTCCAGAGTTATAACCTCATAAAGGGACAGTGGTCAGAATTGTAAAAATTGGCCCGGTCATTAACGTGCAAACCACCCTTGGGGCTTAAGGGGTTAAAGAGAACCTGCCAGTAGTTTACTGTGCACAATCGTGCTGAGAGATTCTCTTCAAATACTGTATCTTGAGGATGTATAGATATCAATTATTTTTCTGTTCGTAAGCATGTTTGCTTGTGAACACACAACCAATACTAGCTTTGGTGTAATCCCTGTATTTAAGAACGTGTCGCCTGTCTTGGGGAAAATCTTCATTTTGGCAAAATTGATAACTTTGTTTGGCGTAGACTAACTTGGCAGGTATATATAGACTTTAAGGGTTAAACTTGTTTATTAAGATTATTTTGTTGGTACTATAATCTATGTAATTGTTTATAAAATCAAATAATCAATAAAAATAATCTGATTTTAAAAAAATAATTATGGTAATTCTAATTGACCTAAAACAGGAAAGGTTTCTTGTCGGATTTTAAGAAAAACATGCATATGTGTCTTTTTATATAGTGTATGTAAACTTCTGGTTTCAACTGTAGCTGCATCTGTTTAACCCCTTAGTGACCGAGCCAAATTTTTTAAATCTGACCAGTGTCACTTTATGTGGTAATAACTCTGCAACGCTTCAACAAATCCCAGTGATTTTGAGATTGTTTTTTCATGACACATTATACTTTATGATAATGGTAAATTTAGTTCAACATTTTTTGTATTTATTTATAAAAAATATCAAAAATTTGAGAAAAATGTTAAAAAATTAGCAATTTTCTAAATTTGAATGATTATCCCTTTAATCCAGATAGTCATACAACAGCAAACCATTAATAAATAACATTTCCCACATGTCTGCTTTACATCAGCACCATTTGTAAAATGTTATTTTATTTTGTTAGCATTTTAGGAGTCTTAAAAGTGTAGCAGCAATTTTTCATTTTTTCAAAGAAATTTACTAAATTTATTTTTTTAGGGACTTATCCATGTTTGAAGTGACTTTAGGGGTCCCATATACTAGGAAACCCCCAAACGTGATACCATTTTAAAAACAGCACCCCTAAACATATTGAAAACTGCTGTCAGGTAGTTTATTAACCCTTCAGGTGCTTTACAGGAATTAATGCAAAGTGGCATGACAGAAATTAAAATGTGTATTTTTACCACCTAAATGCCTCTAACCTCTGAACAGATTACAACAGCCGACAGACTCTAAGGCCGCTATTTGGTCATGAATTGCCATGGCAAACATCAGGACAACAAAATCATGATCTGAGGGCACCAATTGGGATAAAGAAGAAGCCCCCACACTCTGTTAACCATTTATTATGATGTAGTCACTATTGACAGCAGCATCTAAGGGGTTAAACAGATTTAGAAGGTGCAATTACTGATCGTGGCTGGTACAGCAAGTTGTCAGCTATAGTGTACAACCGACAGATGCTGGATTGTCATCTGTATGGGGAGGCTATTCTCTTATATCTCAGGTCAGTTAAAAGACGTATTGGCGGTCATTAAGGGGTTAATGGGACCAAAAGTACATGGATTATTATTTTAAAAGCTCTTTTTAGTGGGCTGCATAGGCTACTTCCTCATTAATCCATCATCAGTTAAGCAGGCAAAAGGTTTGGAGACGTTTCCAGGTGTGGCATTTGCATTTGGAAACTATTGCTTTGAACTCACAACATGCAATCAAAGGAGCTTTCAGTAGAAGAGACATAGACCATCCTTAGGCTGAAAAAATAAAGGAAGAAATCCATCAGAAAGATAGCAGAAATGTTAAGAGTGGCCAAATCAACAGCTTTGGAACTCGAAAGCACCTGGATGTCCCCGCAAGACAACACTGGTGGATGATCACAGAATGATTTTCTTGGTGAAGAAAAAACCTTTCACAATATCCATCTAAGTGAAGAACATTTTCCAGGAAGTAGGTATTTCAGTATCTAAGTCTACTATAATGAGAAGACTTCCTGAGGGGTTCATAGGGTTCACCACAAGGTGCAAACCATTAATCATACTTAAAAAATAGGCCAACATTGACGTTAACAAAAACATCTAAAGAAGCCAGCCCAGTACTGGAAAAGCATTCTTTGGACAGATGAAACGAAGATCAACTTGTACCAGAATGATGGGAAGAAGAAAAAAAATGGAGAACGCTTTGAACAGCTCATGATCCATAGCCCACCACTTCCTCTGTAAAACATGTTGCAGGCAGTGCGTTGGAATGGGCATGCATGGCTTCCAACAGCACTAAGTCATTAGGGTTTATTGATGATGTGACTGAAGACAGAAGCAGCCGGATGTATTCTGAAGTGTGCAGGGCAATACTTTTTTTCTCAGATTCCACCAAATACAGCAAAGTTGATTGGATGGTGCTTCACAGAACAGATGGACAATGACCCAAAACATACTGCGAAAGCAACCCAGGAGTTTACGGCAAATAAGTGGAATATTCTGCAATGGCTGAATCAATGACCTGATCTCATCCCCATCGAGCATGAACTTTACATGTTAAGTCAAAACTTAAGGCACAAAGACCCACAAACAAGCAACAACTGAAGTCAGCTGCACTAAAGGCCTGCCAAACCTTCACAAAACAGGAAACTCAGCGTGTGGAGATGTCCATGGCTTCCAGACTTCAGGCAGTTATTGCCTGCAAAGTCTTCTTTACAAAGTATTAAAAATAAACAGTTTATTTATGGTAAAGTTTATTTGTCCAATTACTTTTGTGCTTTGAGAAGGCTTTGTATAAAAATGGTTGCAATTCCTAAACTTTTCTCAGGGTTTTTTTGTTCAACCGCTTTAAATAAATCTGAAAGTTTACCCTTTAATTGCATCTCGGTTGTTTCATTTTAAATAAAAAATGGTGGCATTCAGAACCCAAACCACGAAGATTCAATCACTGTCCAAATATTTCTGTAAAACATACACTTCTTTCAGCATAATATCGACATTGACCGTTTAAGTGTAGTACTAGGAATGTAAAATCCCTGTCAGGCTAATAAACCCTATGGACGCGTTTTGAATATAGCTTTCATAATGTGCATGCTAATCATAGATAAAAAATATGCCAAGAATTTCTCCTAAAGGGAACCTGTCACCAGAAATAATGCTATTAACCTGCAGATACGCTGTCCATTTGCAGGTTAATAGCGTAATTATGCTGTCCGGCGGCTGCACAAGGCCGAATGCATTGGGGAGAAAATGATCTTTATTTTCCTCACCAGTATTCCGTTTCCAGTCATGGAGTCTGGGGCGCCATGGGTTCAGCCACGCAGTGAGTTTACCGAGCGGCCACTGTAACCGCACCCCCTGCCCTGACTGACACTGGCTCTGCATTGAGGCCAGCTGTTAGTGAGGATCGGGGGCACGGTTACAGCGGCTGCTCTGAGAGCGGTGACTGAACCCATGGCGCCCACACTTCCATGACTGAAAACCTAATGCTGGCGGGGAAAATAAAGTTCATTTTCTCACCCACTGCATTCAGTTGTGTGCAGGTGCCGGACAGCATCATAACGCTGTTACCATGCAGATTAACCGCATATCTACAGGTTAATAGCGTTTATTTCTGGTGACCAGTTCCCATTAAATGTGACTTTGCTCTGTTTTTCTTTTGCAGATCGCCATAAACACATCACTGTCTGACAACCTCCGTGTGAAATCCCTTTACTGTATTCGCGTCCTCATCAAACTGAAAAGCAAAGTGAGTTGTATGCTGGTTGAATAACTTCTATTACATTAGTTAGGGAATGGCAATCATATTAAATGGGAAATTGACAAGTAATTTGTGCAATTAAAACAAATGTGGGCAATGCCGTGTAGTTTTCTTATTCCCATGCATATGGTAATGTATTAAATAGTCGTCTTCATTCCAACAGTCTGCACGTTACAGAGAACATTTACCGTAGTTTGCATAGGTCTGTAAGTTATTTCTATTGATCACACAGGTTTTTTTTCAATACCTCTTCATAACCCAGCTTAGTGTAAAAGGAAGGCCCGCTGGCGATCAGTAGACTTGATCTACTATTTAATTTCTTATTGTTGTATCAAAATTACAGCTAACAGACTGGCAAGTGACACAATGCTGTAATCGGGAGCTCGGTCCCTGCATCATGCTGCCCTCAGATTACCGAGTAAAAATGTGGTAACTGATTCCCTTTAAACAGATTGGCTTAGTGTATTATAAGGAAATTCTGTGTTGATAAATGGAATGTGATGTTTTAGAGATTTGGCTGTTAGCCAGAATAGTGAATTTGGAGGACTTGGCATATCTTGGGGTTATGTAGACATCTAATGATCAGTAGGTATTTGTGGGTGTCCCACTTGTGGGAAACCCTGGCATATACTTTTCACTAAGGATCCTTCCTAAGAAGAGGAGGCTTACAAAATGGACAGCCTCTTTTAAGATGAGTATCACTGTGTTGTTCTTGAATTAAATGGCTTTTTCATGTTTACATATACCTTTTTAGTCCATCTTGAAGCAAAAGCTGCTGCCTCAGATTCTCAATGCGATTTTCCCCATCATGTGCGCTGAGCCTCCTGCTGGGCAGTTGGACCCTGAAGATGAAGAGGAGGATGAAGAGTTGTTGGAAGAAGAAGCTGAAATACAGTTACCCAAACACTATGCAGTTCAGGTCAGTCAGACAAATCATAAATTCATTTAGAAATCATGGAAATGGTATGCACTTTGTACAAAAGTATTGTTAATCTATGCAATTTTGCTTACCTTTTATTTTTTCCTCCAACAGTGGAAATATATTTAGTTTATAGAGTTCAAGGGATGGTCCAATACCTAAAATGTCCATTTGAAGATATATAGTATCTTTATTATAAAATGTCTTACACTTTTCCCTACCCTGATAACCCCTAGATGCGGGTTTTTTTTTTAACTTCTGTTCCTGTGACTGTTCGTTTGAGAGGATTCTCAAATGAGGCACTATCAGGAAGCTGGGACTGCACTCACTACCCATTATCGTCTATTGCCAGCCTGTAATTAGGAAGTCAATAAGGGGCTGTGCTGCAATCACTTACCACTTTTTTTCTCTATCACTTGATTGGGGGACTCGGGAAACCATTGGGTATGCGCTGCTGACAAAAGGCAGTTAAAAGTTACCGTATAAGCCGAGGCAGCTACTTTTGCCAAGGAAAACTGGGTAAGCGTATTGACTCGAGTATAAGCAGGGTATGCATTGTCCCCTCATCCCTGTCCTGCTGTGCATGGCTCCCTCTTCCCTGTCGTGGTATGAATGCCTCCCCCGTTCCGTCCCTGTATGCATGCCTCCTTATCTCCTATCCCTGTGTGCATGTTTCCTATTGAAAAAAGCAAAACAAAACATCCTACGCACCTACCTGCTGGCACTGCATCTTGTTCCGGCCGCCAGCGCCTGCCTGCTTCTCTTCCTGTGCTCAGTGGTCACGTGGTACTGCTCATTAAGGTAATGAATATACGCTCCACGCCTATGAGAGTGGAGACGCGTCTATATTCATTACCGTAATGAGCGGTAACACATGATCACTCAGCAGGAATAGCTGCAGGCGGCGGTGGCCGGAACGAGATGCATTGCCAGCACCGAAGGCGCACAGGTAGGGGAATATGATGTGTGCGCTGGCACCTGCTACTCCGCCACCCCCTCCTCCCCCACCGGCTTTCTGTGTCGTGACTCTTGTATAAGTTGAGGGGGTGGTTTCAGCACAAAAAAAATGTGCTGAAAACTCGGCTTATACATGAGTATATACGGTAGCTAATCCTCCATAGTATACACCGGCTAAACGGAGCCACTTTTAGTCCACTTCCAGTTTGGTCTGAGAAGGAGGTGTAAATGGGTCTTTCACTAGATGCATATCTACCTCTGTGTTCGTCATTTTTCAGTATTTTTTTTTTCCCAGAAGGTTCTTTCGGTCTTCCTCTTGGAGGGAAACTGTGTGAACAGTCACACTGTTATCCCACAGAGAGATAGAGAGTACGGCGTAGACAGACATCCGTGTACTCATCTGTCTATCTGGCAGGACTCTAACCTCTAACACATCAAGAGTATTCAGGGCATCCTCGCAGTGAAACTGGTGGACTGGTCCTTACCTTCATCCCCTTGCCCCCGCACCCCTCAGAGCCCCTGTGTGGGGTGGGAAGACGGAACCAGTACCATCCAGCTGCGCAACAGACAACCTCAGGGACCAGGTACCCTCCATCTGCCCAACTTAAAAAAAAGATGGAAGCAGCACTCCTTGTTGTGTAGAAAAATATGCTATTTAATAGCCCATGAGGCGATGCTTCGGCTCTGTATGAGAGCTTTCTTCAAGCTTGAGTGCTGCTTTCATCTTTTGTTATATATTATATATAATGTATTTCATAATGCTGGTGCTGTTCTTGTCTGTTATATTTTATAGATAATGCGAGCATTATGGATAATCCGGTGTATTTTTATATATAATAGCAGTACGGTATTTTATTTTTAAGTCTGTGGGGGGCGTTTTCTTCCCCGTCTGGAGCTCCGGTGTCTTGAGACGCTGGTTGGGATCTCCTTAGTTATCTTTTCAGCCCAACCACGGCACCCAAATCCCCCTGCTCCCTACCAGCGGCAGGGATTTTTAAAATTTAGTCCACGACTCATTTTGGGGCCTGTTATTGCAGCCAGCCAATCGGTTGTATGGGCTGTAACCCAGCGCACTCTTTCTTTAGTGCGGCAACTCGGCGCACTCTTTGACTCTGCCCCTTTCCGGCGCCATCTTTTATCCTATGTCAGAGCTTGAGGCTAGTTTGTTCCTCGGCTCCCGTGGTTGCAGGTTTCCACCTTCCTTTTCGAGGAAACCAGTCCTACTTCTCGTGTGAGTCTTCCTGTGGGGTGCGCACGTTTACTAAATCTCTAACGGCCTCCCATGTGCCTGGGGGCATATGGGTTGAACACTCTGCAGCGTTCATTTCCTTCTTAGTCATCCTCTCTCCATTCTCCTCCTTCTATCGGTCTCTTGATATCTTGTAACTGGTAAATCTGTCGAGAACAGTTTCTTCAGACACTCAGAATCCTTTAGTGTCTGGAGAGTCATCATAATTGTCTTCAAGTCTGTATCAATGTAAAATTCTGGACGCATATTGACATGGGTCAGACCTTAATCACTTTTTTCCTGCTCGTTTCATCTGGGCCAAGGATGTCTTGCACAATTTATCCTCGGCCCTCCATTAGCAGCTATCTAGGCTGTTTCTCCGTTATCTGTTTTTTACTTTCCAGAGTCTACAGAATGCTCACTTTCATCATCCTCCTTTGTGATTTCAGGCCTGGGCAGAAACGTTTTGCATATTACAGTGGCTGGGCCTCAACCTGAGATTCTCCCTCTGCTCGTGCCTTTGACTAGTCCTTGTTTGTCTTCCCTCCCTTGGGGACTGCTTTAGTACATCCCATGGTTTCCTGTGTCCCCCCAATGAAGCGATAGAGAAAAGAAGATTGTTGGTTCTTTCCATAAAATCTTTTTCGGGGGCTTACTTGGGGGACACAGCACCTGCCCTTTTCTAAATACTTCTGTAGGGCCAGTGTGTTTTTATTTCAGGTTGCTTCTCCTACTGCTTTCGCACTAAATGATCAGTTGCTTCGGTAGGTGGGTGTATACTACTGAGGAGGAGCTAACCTTTCTGTTGCCTAGTGTCAGCATACAATATGCTCCACCAAACATACATATTGATAATATCCCAATTATTGGGTATCTACCCTTATTCTATATCGTGTGGCGGATTAAAGTCATGGGCACATCAACAATGAGAAATCAAAAAAGCATTTGCAACAAAGCAAAAAAAGTTGTACCAGTCCAAAAAAATATCAACAACATTTTTAAACTTTATTATTAAAACGATTACAAAGAGGTATAGGCACAGATGTAGGGACAAACCATGTGTAAATTGCTGCAATGCATCAAGGCACACAACACCTCCCAGAAACTCCAAAAGTGTAAATGTAAAAAAATAATTTCCTTAATAGGAGTGCAGAATATTCTGCCATAACTAGTAACATAAAATCTACCGCAGAGTTATCAAGAATATGTATGGCACTGTTGCTACAAATGATTCTATAAATCAAGTGCATGCATAAGTCTTAGAAAATTACAAATAGATATAACATCATTATTGTTTGCTGCATGTTTCCACTGCCATAATGTAGTACAACACGCCCAATTAGACAGCCATCAGATTACCTGAAACTAGTAATGACCGTGGCTCGATGGAGTTAGTTTCAGGTAATCTGATGGCTGTCTAATTGGACGCGTTGTACTACATTGTCAGTGGAAACATGCAGCAAACAATAATGATGTTATATCCATTTGTAATTTTCTGAGACTTATGCATGCACTTGATTTATAGAATCATATGTAGCAACAGTGCCATACATATTCTTGATAACTCTGCGCGGTAGCTTTTATTATGTTGTTATGTTACTAGTTATGGCAGAATATTCTGCGCTCCTATTAAGGAAAAGATTTTTTTTACATTTACACTTTTGGAGTTTCTGGGAGGTTTTGTGTGCCATGATGCATTGCACCAATTTACACATGGTTTGTCCCTACATCTGTGCCTATACCTCTTTGTAATCGTTTTAATAATAAAGTTTATAATGTTGATATTTCTCCTTCGCCTCATTGGGGGACACAGGACTGTGGGTGTATGCTTCTGCCGCCAGGAGGCTGACACTAAGTAAACTTGAAAAAAAGTTAGTTCCTCCTCCATCGTATACACCCTGACACTGGCTACCGAAGACTCCAGTTCATGCTTAGTGTCTCAAGGAGGCACACCTCTGGGTCCTGGATCCTTTGGACCCTTGTTTTCATCGCTACATCTATGGTTTAAGGGGGCGACGGACCCTTTTGAGGGTCTGATCTCCCCAAACCAACAACGGGCAAGCATGTGCGAGTTCCTCCACGTATCCTTTCCCGCGACGTGGGATCCCTCACCGGACTTGGCCCTGACCACCCTGAGGTATTTAGACCCTAGGCTGTACAGGTGCCCTGTGATGTCCGTGTGTCCCCCCTATTCCTACACCTCTGCTGCGGTAGATGGGGTGGTGGACGGTCCCTCTCCTTATCCCGGGCAGATAACGGAGCTAAGGTTCCTGCACCGTCATTTGCCTCCCACCGCTGGATATACGCTGTGGGGTACTCGGCCTGCAAAATTGAGGGAGTGGCAAGGGGGGGGGGGGGGCTCCTGACAGGGCGCACAATACATCTTCGTTGCTGATTTACCTGGCAGGCGTCTTTATGAATAGCGGCCCTGCAGTTCCCAGTGCTCTGCGGTGGCTTTTCTTGGCGGCGCTGTGTGGCAGCTGCTGCGGTATTTTCCCTGTGCTGCGGCGATGCGGTACTCCCGACGCCGCGGCGGTACTGTGCCTCCGGCGCCGCTTCGGTGGTACGGCTGGTGACGTGGCCTTCCAGAGGCTTCAGGCTCCGGCCTGGCCTCCAGCAACACTTCCGGGTCGTTCAGACCCAGGCTTCCACCCAGCAGACCACGCTGTGAGGCGCCACCCCCTCTGGCGCATCCACTTCCGGTTCCGCCTTTCCTTCCCTCTCCAAAGGGAAAATCGAGGCCCTGGCTTCAGGCCTACTACAGGCCGCACCGCATCATGATATGTCTAGAAGGGCCGCACGCCCAGAGTAATCGCCACTTCGTGTGTTCGATCCCGTCGCTGTAATTGTGGGGACACAGGATTGGGGTAAGTGCTTCTCCCTCCAGCTGGCAGAAGCATTATTTTTTTCCCAGTCTCAGGCCCTGGGTATAGCTTTTTACGGATCACTATGTCTAGAAGGGTTAAAACTCACACTGTCTTATATACCGCTTGTGTGGCTTGTCGTGCTGCATTCCCGCACGCCCAGAGTAATCGTCTCTGCGAGACCTGCCCAGGAGCACCCCCCCCCCCCCTGCCAGCTCTCCAGGAATCTCTCCTCTGGCTCCTGCCCCTCAAGCTGATGCTGGAGCAGCTCTGCCGGAATGGGTCACGTCCTTGTCGCAATCCATGGCGTCCCTAACCGAAGCAATCAAATCCCTTCAGACCCCAGCGGTTAGGGCCAGCAGTCCATCTGCCTCAGAGAGGGTCTCGGGAGCCTTCGGCCTGCAGGGGCCGCGCCCGCACTAGACAGACGCGTGGAAAGCGGATTCGCACAGCGTCACCCAGGCTCTCAGGTGCTTCTGCATCCTGGAGCTCCGTATCTCGTTATCCTTCTCCAGCAGAGAGCGGGGAAGTTGAGACAGACCATGAGACAGACCATGAGTCAGAGGAGTCCCTTAACTTCGAGAATCCTGGGTTCCAGGAGTCTGTAGATAGCCTGATTGAGGCTGTCAATCAGTCCCTGGGGATAGAGGATTAGCTCACATCATCCTCAGATCACAAAATCTCATTTAAACGGGCCAAACGGGCCCATAGGGTTTTTTCCTCTCACCGAGTTGAGGACCTGATTCGGCGTGTCCGGGAGCACCCGGACAAGCGTTTTTCGGGGCAAAGAGCCTTGAAGGTTAGGTATCCCTTTGCTGCTGAGCCATGTAGTAAATGGGCAGAAAATCCGTCTGTAGATCCTCCGGTGTCCCGTTTAGCCTCTAACACGTTGCTATCTCTCCCTAATGGCTCTTCGATTAAGGACCCTACGGATCGTCTTATAGAGAGCTTGGTTCGTTCCGTTTTTGAGGCTACATGTTCGGCACTTTTTCCTTCCTTTGCGGCAACTTGGGTTGCTACGGCTATGATGTCTTGGTCGGAGTTTTTAACCAACAAAGGCTCTTCAAGAGGGTGATTTGCCAGCAGAGTTGGCGGAAAAGTCATCTCAGATAGCTCTTGCTGGTAGCTATCTGATCAATGCATCCTTAGATGCTGCAGACTGTGCCTCTTCAGCTGCGGCTAACACTATCAGAAGGGTTCTCTGGTTAAGGACATGGCGGGCAGACTCTACCTCCTAAAAAGTCTCTTACAACCTTACCGTATCAGGGGGGGTCGCTTATTCGGAGAGAAGCTGGATCAGCTTATTTCTGACTCCACAGGAGGAAAGAGTAAGTTTCTTCCTCAGCAGAGGATTAGACAGCCTTTTCTTCGCCAATTTCAGGCCCGTTTCAGACCCTTTCGTAATTCTAGATGGGCCCCAGCATCGGGCGCTGCTGCGCAGGGTCGACCGAATCAGGACCGAGACGTTTGGATCTCTTATACGGCCAATCAGGGTGGAAGAATGCGTTCCCAGTCAACTAGATCCAGAGGAGCTAGGACTCAAAGGTTTTCGGCCAAGTGACTGGAGGCCTCCTCGGAGTGTCTCCAACAGAGTAGGCCTGATGTCTACTTTTGTTTCGCCAGGTCTGGCTTCAAGTAATCCACGACCGGTGGGTGGGAGAGCTCGTATTTTCAGGTTAAAAGATAGAGCTGGTCTGTCAGCCTCTTCCCAGGTTTTACCCAAAAAGGATGGAACAGTAAGGCCTATCCTAGATCTGAAACGCTTAAACAGGTTTGTCCGCGTTCGTCACTTTCGGATGGAATCTCTTCGGTCAGTGATTGCTTCAATGGAAAAGGGAGAGTTCTTGGCCTCAATAGACATTCAGGATGCCTACCTCCATATTCCCATTTTTCCTCCTCATCAAAGGTTTCTCAGGTTTGCTTTAAACAACCTGCACTTCCAGTTCACGGCTTTACCCTTTGGGCTGGCTTCCGCCCCCAGGGTGTTCACGAAGGTCATGTCAACTGTGGTGTCCATTCTGCACTCCTGAGGCATAGTAGTCTTGCCATATCTGGACGATCTCCTGATCAAGGGGCCGACCTTTCAAGCTTGCAGGGAGAATGTCGGCATTACTCTGGACACCCTTGCTTGTTTGGGTTGGCTAGTAAATTTCAGAAAGTCATCCCTACAACCTTCTCGGAGGATCTCTTTTCTAGGCATGATTTTCGATACCTCTCGAGCCCTATCATTCCTTCCCCAGGACAAGGTCCTAGCCCTTCGGCGGGAAGTGAGGAACCTTCAGCAACCGTATTCTCATACGATCCGGTCTTGCAAGAGGGTGTTAGGAAGGATGGTGGCAACTATAGAAGCAGTACCATTCGCACAGCTTCATCTTCGACCTCTCCAACAGGCGATCCTAGCAGTATGGAACAGGAATCCTCTCTCCCTCAACCGCAGTTTTCGGTTGTCTCCCCAGGTCAGACAGGCTCTCTCATGGTGGCTAAGCAGCTCATCCCTACTCAGGGGGAAGCCCTTTCCCCCAACCAATTGGCTGGTGGTCACAACAGACACCAGTCTCCTGGGTTGGGGAGCAGTGTTTTTACACCACACAGCTCAAAGGGCGCTGGTCTCCTCTCGAATCAGATCTCCCCATCAATCTCTTAGAAATTCGGGCGATTCGACTAGCCTTGCAGCATTTTCACCATCTTCTGGTGGGTCGCCCTGTCCGAATTCAATCGGACAACGCCACAGCCGTGGCATACATAAATCATCAAGGGGGCACCCGCAGCAAGGCAGCCATACAGGAGGTAAAACACATACTGTTCTGGGCCGAGAGAAATCACACTGTGATTTCAGCAGTCCACATTCCGGGCGCAGAAAACTGGGCGGCAGATTTTCTGAGCCATCAGGGTCTAGCGTCCGGGGAATGGTCTCTCCATCCCGAAGTATTTCACCAGATATGCCATCTATGGGGGACCCCGGATGTGGATTTAATGGCGTCCAAGGGGAATGCCAAGGTACCCAGGTTTGTCTCCCGGTACCGAGACCCACAGGCATTCGCCGTGAATGCGCTAGTACTAACTTGGAACCAGTTCCAAGTTCCACATTATCACCAAGTGATAATGTGTGAAAAAATGTAAAGCGCTGCGGAATATGTTAGCGCTATATAAAAATAAAGATTATTATTATTATTATTATCTCTTATCTATTCCCTCCTCTGGCATTACTCCCGAGGGTTATCAAGAAGATCAAGTCAGAAGGAGCGCCTGCTATTCTGATCGCCCCGGATTGGTTGCGTCGGACCTGGTATGCCAACCTAGTACAGCTTCTCACCGGGGTTCCATGGCGGCTCCCCGATCGGCCGGATCTTCTATCTCAAGGGCCGATCTACCACCAGAACTCAAAGGGCCTACGTTTGACGGCCTGGCTGTTGAATCTTGGGTTTTAACTCAGGCAGGGTTCTCCCAAGAGGTAGCAGATACCATGATCAGCGCTCGCAAATCCGTTTCGGCCAGAATTTATCATCACACTTGGAAAGTTTTTCTCTCTGGGTGTAGAGAGCGCGGGCTGCCTCCTTTGCGTTTCTCCGTCCCAAATATTCTAGCCTTCCTCCAAGTGGGCCTGGATTCAGGGCTTGCTCCGAGTACTCTTAAAAGGCAGATTTCAGCCTTATCGGTCCTTTTTCAGCGTAGGATTGCTACTAACCGTCAGGTCAGGACATTTATTCAGGGAGTCGCTCATAAGGTCCCTCCTTATAAAACTCCTTTGGAAACTTGGGACCTTAATTTGGTCTTAAGGGCCTTGCAGGAGGCTCCTTTTGAGCCTCTTCAAGATATTTATTTGACTGTCCTTTCCTGGAAAGTCGTATTTTTAGTGGCCATAACTTCCATAAGGCGGGTATCAGAGCTGGCAGCCCTCTCCTGTCGTACTCACTTTCTACGTTTTCATCAGGACAAGGTAGTGCTCAGACCAGCACCTTCCTTTCTTCCGAAGGTTGTTTCCTCTTTCCACATTAATGAGGATATAGTTCGTCCCTCCTTTTGTCCGGCACCTACACACCGTGTAGAAAATGCTCTCCATACGTTGGACCTAGTGAGAGCTTTGAGGAGATACATTTCCCGGACGGCTCCTTTCCGCCAGACAGATGCTCTGTTTGTCCTTCCGGAAGGTCGCAGGAAGGGATGCGTGGCCTCGAAATCTACCCTGGCCAGGTGGATACGAGCGGCCATCCAGGAGGCCTATCACGCCAAGGGCATGATGTTTCCGGCTGGAATCAAAGCTCACTCCACTAGAGCAGTGGGGGCTTCCTGGGCGTTTCGGCACCAGGCCTCAGCAGAACAGGTTTGCAAAGCTGCAACCTGGTCTAGTTTGCATACTTTTGTCAAACATTATAATGTCCACTCCCAGATCTCTGCAGATGCAAGTCTGGGTAGAAGGATTCTTCAAGACAACCATTATTTGGATAACTTTTACTGGTGAGTTAATTTCCCTCCCAGGGACTACTTTGGGACATCCCACAGTCCTGTATCCCCCAATGAGGCGAAGGAGAAATGGGGATTTTTGTGTTACTCACCGTAAAATCCTTTTCTCAGAGACGCTCAGTTTTCTGTATTTATGCTGTTATATTATTTGTCGTGTTTTGTTCTCCTACTGCTTTTGCACCGAACTGGAGTCTCCGGTAGCCAGTGTCAGGGTGTATACGACGGAGGAGGAGCTAACTTTTTTAAACTTAAAAGTTTACTTAGTGTCAGCCTCCTGGCGGCAGAAGCATACATCCACAGTCCTGTGTCCCCAAAAAGGATTTTTACGGTGAGTAATACAAAAATCAAAAAAAATTTTTGGACTGGTACATCTTTTTTGCTTTGTTGCAAATGCTTTTTTTTATTCCTAGTGGCAGCAGCATAGACCCCATGGTATTCTGTGTTGTCCAATGAAGGCTCTGAGAAAGATTTTACAGTAAGAAAATCTTTTTTCATCGCCACTCTGAAGATGTCCTGCACGACTCAATGGTGCTAATAGAAGCTGTGGAAGAAGTGACTGGGGTGCTGTCACTCTGCTTTTATCCCCGCTGTTTGCAGCTTCTTACTGGGAAAGGAGATGTCATAAGGGGGTCCTGATAAAAGCAGGATGAGTTACAGCAGTCCCCCCTCAACAACTTATATCACTACCCTCAAACAAATGTTCTTCAGGGAGCTCCAATTATTTACCCTGGTTTTATCATCACTCCCTGATGATGATTTTTTTGAGGGTTGTGATAGAAGCTGTCACTCGCCCTTCGTTTATTACCACCTCCTGATTCCGAGTGTCGGAATCTCAGCAATTACTCCCACAACTTTTATTAGCACCATGCATTCAGGACATTTTCAGAGTACGGCACGGGAACTGTGGTAAGTGAATGTATCGCCACCCCCTGATGACATCCTGTTCCAGGCAGGATGATAGACGCTGTTGGGAAGTGAGTGTAACTCCAGTCTCCTGATGATGCTTTATTAGAGACTCTTCTCAAATGAAACATCACTGGAAGTGAATTAAAGAAACACATTTATGGATTAGTTATACATCAAGACTTGTAAGCCATTATATATTAACCCCTTTACACCCCAAGGCTGTTTGCACATTAATGACCAAGCCAATTTTTACAATTCTGACCAGTATCACTTCATGTGGTAATAACTCTAAAACGCTTCACCGCGGATCCCACTAATTCTGAGAGTGTTTTTTTGTGACATATTGTACTTCATGAGTGGTAAAATTTCTTTGATATGACTTAAGTTTATTTGTGAAAAAAGTGGTTAATAAATAACTTTCCCCACATGTCTACTTTACATCAGCACTATTTTGAAACATAGATTTTTTTTTTTCTTAGGAAGTTGTAAAGGTTTAAAGTTGACCAGTGATCTCTGATTTTTCCAACAAAAACCAATTTTTTAGGGAACACATTACAAATGTCTTTTAGGGGCCTAGGTAACAGAAAATGCCCAAAAGTGACACCATTCTAAAAACTGCACCCCTCAAGGTGCTCAAAATCACATTCAAGAAGTTTATTAACCCTTCAGATGCTTCACAGAATTTTTTGGAATGTGTAAGGAAAAAAAATGAACATTTAACTTTTTGTCAAAAATGTTTACTTTCTGCCCTATTTTCTTTATTTTGCCAAGTGTAACCGGAAAAAAGTTGACCCCAAAATTTATTGTGCAATTTCTCCTGAGCATACCCATACCCCATATGTGAGGGAAAACCACTATTTAGGCACACGGTAGGGCTTGGAAGGGAAGGAGTGCCATTTGACTTTTTGAATGTAAAATTTGCTGGAATAATTAGTTGACGCCATATTGCATTTAAAGAGCTGTGTGTGCCTAAACTGTGGAAATTTCCCCAAAAGTGACACAATTTTAGGGTACCAGGAGAAATTTCACCACACAGGCACCATACTATTTGTCGCGCAATTTTTCCTGAGTATGCAGATACCCCAAATGTGGGGGTAAACTGTTTGGGCTCACGGTGCGGCTCAGAAAAGGAGTGAAGTTGGAACGCAGACTTTTGATTGAATGATCGGCCTATGTTATGTCTAGTTTGGCGAGCCCTGATATGAAAAACCTCACCTATATTGGAAGCTAAACCCCTCAAGGAACTTATCTAGATGTGTGTTTAGCACCTCGAACCCCCAGCTGATTCACAGAAGCTTATAACGTAGATCCGTGAAAATGAAATCAAATTTTTCCCTCAAAGATGTTATTTTAACCCCCAATTTTTTATTTTCACAAAGAGGAGAAAATTACCCCAAGATTTGTGCAATTTCTCTTGAGTAAGCCAATACCCCATATGTGGTCGAAAACTACTTTTGAGGCACAGTGCAAAGCTCAGAAGGGAAGAAGCGCCATATTTGGGTGCAGATTTTGCTGGAATGGTTGAGCATGCCATGTCACATTGGCAGAGCCCCTGAGGAGCCTGAACAGCAGAACCCCCCATAACTGACTGCATTTTATAAACTACACATCTCAATAAATTAAGGGTGTAGTGATCATATTAACACTACATGTTTGTCACAGAATTTTATACCATTGGGCTGTGAAGAAAAAAATTAATATTTTTACCACCAAAATTTAGTTTGTCCCAGATTTTACATTTTCACACTAGGAAATGGTTAACATAGCATCAAATGTTTGTCCCACAATGTCTTCTGAATGTAGAAATGGCCTATATGTGGCTGTACAGTACTGCTTAGCCATACAGTGAGAATCAGGAGGGACGGAGCGCTATCGGCTAAGCAGTACTGTTACACCGGAGGCATCGTGGAGCGCATAATTTTCTATAATCGTTTGCGGACTCCATATACAGAGCCCCTAAGTGCTAGAAGACCAGAATCCCCCCTAAAGTGACCTCATTTTGGAAATGTATCTACAGGTATAGTGACGATTTTGACTTCATGGGTGTTTTCCAGAAACAAGCAACAGTGGATGTTGCGGAGTGCAAATTGAAAACTGCTGTTGTAGTACCTGTACATAGTGCCCAGCTCATGCACTTGTAATTTAAGCGAGCTCTCATCGCTGCAGAAATGCCAAACATGTGGTCTCTAAATGTGGTTTAGGCACACTGTATGTCTCAGAGGGAGGCATTTGGTTTTGGGAGTACGGAATTTGCTGAATTTATGGGGGGCGAGAGACATTTTACTTTTCCAGAGCCTTTCTACTACAGTACTTGGAAGCCCCCTATATTGCCGCTAAGAGATGACAGACTGGAGAGGTGGGACTTTTTTTGTGGTTTGAGTTAAAGCTTTTATTGGGAACATTTTACATAACATTTTGGATCATATTTATCCAGTGCTGTACTCTCAGCACTTTTTGTGGGGTTTCCCATTAAATCTTTGAGTGACGTAATTATTTTATAGGAAATCTCCCACCTGAGGTTCCATCTGAATCACTTATTGCATGGGTTTATATGGAAACCCTGGTGTAAGCACAGCGCGCAGGATAGATATGAGCCGTGCCTTATATCGATCTTTGGGAGGGGAGAATGAACAGTAGGTGAAAATTTTTCTTTTCTCCTTCGCCTCATTGGGGGACACAGACCGTGGGTGTATGCTGCTGCCACTAGGAAGCTGACACTAAGTGATACAGAAAAAGTTAGCTCCTCTCCTGCAGTATACACCCTCCTGCTGACTCTCAGCTAACCAGTTCTTGCTTAGTGTCCGTAGGAGGCACACGGGCTGGTCTGCTATTCAGACCCCAAAAACTCTTTCTACCTTTACAACGGACGAATGGGGCAACTGATTCTTTCATGTTCCGATCTCCTTGAACCAACAACAGGCGAGCACGGGAGTTTTACCTCTCCGTATCCTCTCCTGCAACGTGGGAAGCCACTGCCTGAGCTGATTCTAGGGGCGACGGGCCCATTCAAGGGCACCGATCTCCCCCCTCTCATCAGACGAGCACTGGAGTGTCACCTCCAGTATCCTATTCTGCAGCCAAGCCTATTGCCGGACATTCAGCCCTGCCCAACGGGTTTTACCCTCGGCTGTTCAGAGGCACTTTCCAGCGTGGCGTCCGAGCAGCCCCCACTGCACCACCATGAAAAGAGGATGGTACAAGAAGGCGGACGGTTCCTCTCCACCTCCAAAGGGACGATGGATTGAGGATTTTTCTTATCCCTGCACCGTCCAAACAGCAGCAACAGCACAGGATCTCTTTCTTTTCTGACCTGCTGAACAAAGCTGCAGACTGGGGTAAGTGCCGGGGCTCTAGCGGTGGAGCGTTCTGCGCAATCGGCGGCTTCTTTCCCCGTTTTCCCGCGTTCGGCACCGGCTGGCTACAAAAATTTAGCCTCCGGCTTCAGGTTTGTGTAGGCCACAACCCGGATCTCCGCCCCCTGCTAGGCCGCGCTTCAAGCTCCGCCTCCTTATTCAGGCACCTCTCATTCAGGACGAGAACTCTATTCTCGGCGGCCATCTTCTTCCTCCTGCCATTTCTGGACACAAGCTCATCCGAAAGTGGCTGCTGCACCATCGACATTCGGGATGCTTACCTTCACAAGTCATGAGCTTGCCCTTTGGCTTTGCTACTGCTCCCAAAGTGTTCGCCATTTTCATGACGGCTCTCATGCCCCTCTGGCACTCTGGGTGTGTGGCCGTTCTCTATCTGGTCGACTTCCAACCGTCCTTCCAGGATTACGCTGAACCCGTCTATATACATATGTACCTTACGATACCCTTCCTCACCTGGGCAAGCGGATAGACTCAGACAGGTCTTCCTCGTTTCCAGCCCAGCAGATATCCTTTTTTAAGGACGATCCTGGACACCTCCAGAGGGTTGGAGTCCTCCCTTGAAACAAGGCCGTGGTCCTTCAACAGGGAGCCCCCGCACTTGGTCACTCATCCCCTCTTTCCGGGCCGGACTGGCCATCAGGCAATTCTGGCAAATGCCAGAAAGGCCTGTCTGGTCGTGGGCTATCTCTTCTGCTGCGTCGTTAAGACGCGGGTCCTCAAGACAGGGCTGAATTGCAGCCCCAATTGGTACCTGCCCTCATTCTATCAGAGTTGCTATGAGTAGCCTTCAGTAGAATAATAGCAATGGAGGCAGTTCCCTTCGCTTTGCTTGTTTTTTTTTTCTACAGGTCAAACAAGTTTCCAAAGGATAATCTTTGAGCGTCTTTCTCATCCGGGGAAGATCCCTTCTTCTGGTTCAATGGTTGCTAGTAACTACGGAGCGTCCCAGCTCAAGGCCTCTGGTTATTTCGGGAATCCAGTCTCCCGATCAGTTCTTTCTGGGGATCCCAAAGGTAACTCTGCGCCTGCAGCAGGCCCAATGCTCTCTGGCAGGTCTCCCCATCCAAATTCAGTTGGATATTATCACGGCTGTGCAATACATCTACCAGGTACCCGCGGTCAGACACCTTGACCTACGTACCTCACCCTCTCTGATGGGCCGAGATCTATCATCCGGTGATCTCGGCAGTACTCATTCCAGGAGTACAGCTCTGGGCGGCAGCTTCTCCTAAGCCGCCAGGATCTCGCCTCAAGTGAGTGGGAAATTCTTCCGGAAGTCTCCCAACATGTCTACCTTCACTGGAGCACTCCAGATGTAGATCGGATGGCGTCCAGCCTGAACGCCAATGTACTCCAGTTCATGTTTCGGCTTCGAGACCCAATAGCCATCATTGTGCATGCTCTGGTTCTTCTGTCATGCCAGCTCCTTCACGCCTTTCCCACTAGTTCCGAGGGTATTTAGGAAACAGGAAGGCCCCAGTGATCCTGGACATCCACGTTGTCGAGGTCAATTCAGACGAGTCTTCGGAGCTGGCCACTCTGTTCCTTCAGATCTTTTTTCCTTATTTCCATCAAGGCAAGGTTGTCCTCATCCCGTCCCCATCCCTTGTTTCCAATGGGGTATCGTACTTCCACTGTTACGAGGGCATCGTTCTTCCTTCTGCTCTTTCAGCTCCAGTCCACAAAACGGAATGGATGCCCCATTCCCTGGACAATGTGAGAGCCCTGAGCAAGTACGTGTCGAGGACGGCGTCCTTCGAGAGGATGGACAACCACATTTGGGCTTCCTGGCGTTTTTTCAAGAATGGCTTAGCCGTGTCTTCGGCCATGTTAGTCTGGTGGATTCTTTACGCATCCAGAAGTCCTTCCGTGTTAGACGTCAGCCTATTTTCACTCCACTCGATCGATCGAGGTTCCTTGGGTTCTAGGCACCAGGCGTCAGCACAGCGTATCTGTCAGCTTTGCGGGTTCATCCAGCCCGCATGCACCCTTGAAGCACCATAATTCCCTGACCTCCGCAGACGTGAGTCTGGGCAGGCGAACTCTGCAGACCGCGGTGGCGCACTTGTAAGTGGCGTTACACAGGGTCTGTTCTGATGATGTTCCCGCCCAGGGACTGCTTTGGGACGTCCCAAGGTCTGTGTCCCTCAATGAGGCGAAGGAGAAATAGGGATTTTTGTGTACTCACCGTAAAATACTTTTCTCCGAGCCATTCATTGGGGGGGACACAGCTCCCGCCCTGTTATTAGTTTGTACTTGTTTTTTTTTATAATTAACATGCTATTCTCTCATATATAATTTCACATGCTATGTATATATATATATATATATATATATATATATATATATATATATATATATATATATATATATATATATATATATATATATATATATATAGAGAAAAATTGGAACAGCATCCAGAGAATACCTTCGGTCGCGGTGCAAAGCTCTCCCAGCCAGCAATCCAAATGGCCTCAAACAGTATAAGAAAAAAAGAAAAGCAGCACCAAATAATAAAGAATGTGGACTTTATTGCCTGGCCGGCGTGGCAACGTTTCGGATATCAAATCCTTTCTCAAGCCATATATATATACATATATATACATATATATACATATATATACATATATATACATATATATACATATATATACATACATATACATACATATACATACATATACATACATATACATACATATACATATATATACATATATATATTGTGATGCAGTGATCCCTGTAACAGGTAGGGGGCGCTGCATGGTCTCCCCAGTATTCGCACGGTGGCGTATTGAGGCTGTGAGAGTGCATGGCAGTTGCATGCATGGATGTGATTGTGACAAAGTCCGGCATTGTGGTAAATGGCCGATATGTGTGTCGCAGAGGAGGAGACTCTGCGCTGCTAGCCTGAAGCGATGTAGTGTTGTGGGACTATAGGTCCCAGAAGTATTTTGTATGTTTATAATGGGAGGTTGGCAGGGCTAGTTATGTGAGATGGGCGGGACAAACTAGCCACACACCCACACTCACACCCAGGGGAGTGGTTACACCTAGATAATGTGACCAGGGTGTGGGTCACATGTGGTCTGAGTGTGTTAGAAACTTCTGTGTTGGGCGTGTTAGCCCTGAAGAGCACGTGGTGGGACTTTGCTATTGGTGGCCTGGGTATTGGACAGTCCCAGCCAGGGACGGACGTCCTGAATAGTACCCGGACAGGCCACCTGTGTGATCCTGAGTAACCTGGGTGTTGGGAGGTCCTGGGAGTAGGACCGGATCCCTGAACAGCACGAGGTGAGGACAGGGACCTGCTGAGCCAGTGACAGCTACTGTGTGGGGAAGCTACAGTCCTTCGGTGGGTCTGGGCTGACTAATGTGTGCCGACCAGGCAAGTTGGTGATCCCCGTGAGGCAGCCTTCCCAAGAGAGAGGACTGACAAGGAGAGTCAGCAGGTGGGGCAGGAGCTCCCAGAAGGTACCATAGTCTGTTGGTGCTTCTTATGTTATATGAACTGTGTGGTAACCCACGGCAACTGGTCAGAGGAGGACCAGCGTGATTAGTTGCTGCAACCTGTTAATGTGAATACAAGTTAAACCATATCTTGCTGTGTTAAAGAATGGACTACATGTAAGTCAGTGATATGCAACTTGGCTTACGATGCGGTTTATGCTGTATAAAATAAACCGTATGGACTGTTTTTGTGTTCAAAATTCGTGCCCGTGCGCTTGAATCCCGTGCCAAGTGAGTAATCCCCTACCCGTTATTAAGTGCAATCTTACTATATACAGTACAGACCAAAAGTTTGGACACACCTCATTTAAAGATTTTTCTGTATTTTCATGACTATGAAAACTGTACATTCACATTGAAGGCATCAAAACTATGAATTAACGCATGTGGAATTATATACTTAACAAAAAAGTGTTAAACAACTGAAATGATGTCTTATATTCTAGGTTAATCAAAGTAGCCACCTTTTGCTTTGATGACTGCTTTGCACACTCTTGGCATTCTCTTGATGAGCTTCAAGAGGTAGTCACCGGGAATGGTCTTCCAACAATCTTGAAGGAGTTCCCAGAGATGTTTAGCACTTGTTTGCCCTTTTGCCTTCACTCTGCGGTCCAGCTCACCCCAAACTATCTCGATTGGGTTCAGGTCTGGTGACGGTGGAGACCAAGTCATCTGGCATAGCACTCCATCACTTGCCTTCTTGGTCAAGTAGCCCTTACACAGCCTGGAGGTGTGCTTGGGGTCATTGTCCTGTTGAAAAATAAATGATGGTCCAACTAAACGCACACCGGATGGAATAGCATGCCGCTGCAAGATGCTGTGGTAGCCATGCTGGTTCTGTATGCCTTCAATTTTGAATAAATCCCCAACTGTGTCACCAGCAAGCACCCCCACACCATCACCCCTCCTCCATGCTTCATGGAGGGAACAAGGCATGTACAGTCCATCCGTTCACCTTTTCTGCATCGCACAAAGACACGGTGGTTGGAACCAAAGATCTCAAATTTGGACTCATCAGACCAAAGCACAGATTTCCACTGGTCTAATGTCCATTTCTTGTGTTCTTTAGCCCAAACTGTTCTCTTCTGCTTGTTGCCTGTCCTTAGCAGTGGTTTCCTAGCATCTATTTTACCATGAAGGCCTGCTGCACAAAGTCTCCTCTTAACAGTTGTTGTAGAGATGTGTCTGCTGCTAGAACTCTGTGTGGCATTGACCTGGTCTCTAATCTGAGCTGCTGTTAACCTGCGATTTCTGAGGCTGGTGACTCGGATAAACTTATCCTCAGAAGCAGAGGTGACTCTTGGTCTTCCTTTCCTGGGACGGTCTTCATGTGAGCCAGTTTCTTTGTAGCGCTTGATGGTTTTTGCCACTGCACTTGGGGACACTTTCAGAGTTTTCCCAATTTCTCGGACTGACTTCTTAAAGTAATGATGGCCGCTCGTTTTTCTTTACTTAGCTGCTTTTACTTGCCATAATACAAATTCTAACAGTCTATTCAGTAGGACTATCAGCTGTGTATCCACTAGACTTCTGCACAACACAACTGATGGTCCCAAAACCATTTATAAGGCAAGAAATCCCACTTATTAAACCTGACAGGGCACACCTGTGAAGTGAAAACCATTCCCGGTGACTACCTCTTGAAGCTCATTAAGAGAATGCAAAGAGTGTGCATAGCAGTCATCAAAGCAAAAGGTGGCTACTTTGAAGAACCTAGAATATAAGACATCATTTCAGTTGTTTCACACTTTTTTAAGTACCGTATATACTCGAGTATAAGGCGACCCGAGTATAAGCCGACCCCACTAATTTTGCCACAAAAACCTGGGAAAACTTAATGACTCGAGTATAAGCCTAGGGTGGAAAATGCAGCAGCTACCGGTAAATTTCAAAAGCAAAAATAGATACCAATAAAAGTAAAATTAATTGAGACATCAGATCAGAAGGTTAAGTGTTTTTGAATATCCATATTGAATCAGGAGCCCCATATAATGCTCCATAAAGTTTGATGGGCCCCATTTAGATGCTCCTGATTAAAATATGTCCCATATAATGCTGCATAAAGGGTAATAAGGGCCTCATAAGATGCTCCATAGAGATATTTGCCCTATGTAGTGCTGCACAAGTGTTATGGCCCCATAAGATGCTCCGTACAGTCACTTGCCCCATATAGTGCTGCATAAGTGTTATGGCCCCATACAGATGCTCCGCACAGGTACTTGCCCCATATAATGCTGCACAAGTGTTATGGTCCCATTATAGTGCTCCGTACAGCCACTTGCCCCATATAGTGCTGCACAAGCGTTATGGCCCCATACAGATGCTCCGCACAGCCACTTGCCCCTTATAATGCTGCACAAGTATGGCCCCATAAGATGCTCTGTACAGCTACTTGCACCATATAATGCTGCACAAGTATGGCCCCATAAGATGCTCTGCACAGCTACTTGCCCCATATAATGCTGCACAAGTATGGCCCCATAAGACGCTCTGCACAGCTACTTGCCCCATATAATGCTGCACAAGTATGGCCCCATAAGATGCTCTGCACAGCTACTTGCCCCATATAATGCTGCACAAGTATGGCCCCATAAGATGCTCTGCACAGCTACTTGCCCCACATAATGCTGCACAAGTATGGCCCCATAAGATGCTCTGCACAGCTACTTGCCCCTTATAATGCTGCACGCACAAGTATGGCCCTATAAGATGCACTGCACAGCTACTTGCCCCATATAATGCTGCACAAGTATGGCCCCATAAGATGCTCTGCACAGCTACTTGCCGCTTATAATGCTGCACAAGTATGGCCCCATAAGATGCTCTGCACAGCTGCTTGCCCCATATAATGCTGCACAAGTATGGCCCCATAAGATGCTCTGCACAGCCACTTGCCCCATATAGTGCTGCAAAAGTATGGCCCCATAAGATGCTCTGCACAGCTACTTGCCCCATATAATGCTGCACAAGTATGGCCCCATAAGATGCTCTGCACAGCTACTTGCCCCATATAATGCTGTACAAGTTTGGCCCTATAAGATGCTCTGCACAGCTACTTGCCCCATATAATGCTGCACAAGTATGGCCCCATTAGATGCTCTGCACAGCTACTTGCCCCATATAATGCTGCACAAGTATGGCCCCATAAGATGCTTTGCACAGCTACTTGCCCCATATAATGCTGCACAAGTATGGCCCCACAAGATCCTCTGCACAGCTACTTGCCCCATATAATGCTGCACAAGTATAGTCCCATAAGATGCTCTGCACAGCTATGTGCTCCTTATAATGCTGCACAAGTATGGCCCCATAAGATGCTCTGCACAGCTACTTGCCCCATATAATGCTCTGCACAGCTACTTGCCCCATATAGTGCTGCACAAGTATGACCCCATAAGATGCTCTGCACAGCTACTTGCCCCATATAATGCTGCACAAGTATGGCCCCATAAGATGCTCTGCACAGCTACTTGCCCCTTATAATGCTGCACAAGTATGGCCCCATAAGATGCTCTGCACAGCCACTTGCCCCATATAGTGCTGCACAAGTATGGCCCCATAAGATGCTCTGCACAGCCACTTGCCCCATATAGTGCTGCACAAGTATGGCCCCATAAAATGCTCTGCACAGTCACTTGCCCCATATGCTGTGGCTGCCATAAAAAAAAAAAAAATCACATACTCACTCACCTGTCTTCGCTCAGGACCCCGGCACTGTCACCTGCTCCTCATGCGGCTCCGTCTTCGGCACTGATGCTCAGCAGAGGGCGTGCACTGACTACGTCACCGCGCCCTCTCACATGAGCGTCACTGCTGAAGACAGAGTGACACCCGGACTGAGGAGCAGGTGACTATCGCGCAGTGCTTCCCCTCTCCCTCCATATATACCTACCTGGTCCTGGTGCTGCGTCCCTGCTTCTTCCCCGGCGCTGCATCTTCTTCCTGTATTATGCGGCCAGCGTCACCGCTCATATACAGTAATGAATATGCGGCTCCACCTCTATGGGGGGTGGAGCCGCATATTCATTACTGTATATGAGCGGTGCCATGTGACCACTCAATACAGGAAGAAGATGCAGCGCTGGAAGAAGCAGGGACTGCAGGGACCGTGCCGGGAGCAGGTAAGTATAATTACACAGCCCCCGCTCCCCCTCCCGTGCCGACCCCAGGGTATGACTCGAGTATAAGCCGAGAGGGGGACTTTCAGCCCAAAAAAATGGGCTGAAAATCTCGGCTTATACTCGAGTATATACGGTATATAATTCCACATGTGTTCATTCATAGTTTTGATGCCTTCAGTGTGAATGTACAATTTTCACAGTCTTGAAAATACAGAAAAATCTTTAAATGAGGTGTGTCCAAACTTTTGGTCTGTACTGTGTATATGTATATATATTATTTGATCTCCTCCTGCTTTTGCACCGAACTGGTTAGCTGAGAGCCAGCAGGAGGGTGTATACTGCAGGGGAGGAGCTAACTTTTTTTGTATCACTTAGTGTCAGCCTACTAGTGGCAGCAGCGTACACAGACAGTCTGTGTCCCCCAATGAATGGCTCGGAGAAAAGGATTTTACGATGAGTACACAAAAATCCCTATTTTTTATTTTTTTTTACACCGTTCCTAGTGTGGTATAAGTGTTTGGACGACTTTATTCTTCATGGCAGTGCGATTAGTGATACCAGGCTTTTATCGGGTTTTTATGTTTATCTGTTGTCACAGAGTAAACTTTTTTTTTTCTTTTCCCAAAACTAATGTTTGCATCACCATATTTAAAGAGCTTTATTTTTTTCGTTTTCAGGCTCATGACAGCTTTTGATCGCTTCCTATTGTGATTTTTGGCAGGCAGGATAAACAAAAACCAACAATCTTTATTCTTCGGGGCAGTACAATTATAGTGATGCCACATTTAAATAGTTTTTTTTATGTCATGATGCTTTTACACTATTAAAATCTTTTTTACAGAAAAAAAATTGCTTTGCTTTATTCTGACAGCTGTAACTTTATTTTTTGGCTGATGAAGCTGTATGGCTTTTTTTCGTGGAACAAGATGACGTTTTCAGCTATACCATTTTTATTTACATTCGTCTTTTTGATCGCATTTTATTCCACTTTTTGTTCGTCAATATGATGATAGTGTTTTTTTGCCTACTTTCTATATTTTTTGTGGTATTCACTACAGGGGTTAACTAGTGTGTACTTTTATTGGTTTTTTTAATAATATTTATATATAGTTTTTTTTTCTGATTGAAAAAAATATTTTTACAACTTTTATTCTTTTCCCACTATGGGAGTAGTGATGAGCGAATTTGTTTGGATAACGATCGCCAAACATACATTCGCCACGAATATGGCACATTCGGATTCGTGATCGGAAACGCAAACAAGATTTTATAAAATCTAACATTGGTTGAAAAGTGCGGGAAAATATTTGAGTTGCCACAAAAGTATTTCCAGCAGTATAAAAATGATAATGGTGGTGTATCATGAGCGTTTGGCACGTGTTTGATGAGGAGAGGGAGTTTGCAAAGCTCAGAGGCGCATGGCATTTTTGTAAGCACAAAATTTTTTTTCCCCCTGCGGTTTGGCAATCAGGGCGCAGGAAACACCCACAATGTCCTGACGCAACGGCTTATGTTATTGGCTGCTAAAATCACATATGTCTCTCTGTATAAATATCGGATATCTTGTTTCGCGCCATCTTGACACTGTATCAGCGCAGAGAGGCTGCTCCTGACGCTGGCACTGTTAGCAGCAAGATTTTAGCTAGTTAGCTAGGCGGTTGTATATCCGTCAGATATTGTAGCTAGCTAGTGTCCAGTGTGGCCATTTAATTTACCTTCCAGCCATTTTTTTTTGGCCATTACTGAGGTCCACAGACAAAACCAGCAGGGCACATGTCCTACAAGTGTGTTGTGCACTGCTTTTATTGTGCTCCATGCACGAGTATAGCATTATAAAAAATATTTTTTCACTAGTTAAATGTGAAACAGCCTGGTGTATCCCACCTTGTTATTTAGTGCTGTGGTGATATAAGCATGTCTGCAGACATAAGGCACATTTTAAAAAAATTATAATTTTACTTTGCAAAAAGTTAGACAGCCCGCCGTATCACACTTTGTCATTTTGTTGGGTTGAAATTACGCTGTAGAAGCCTGATTCAGAGGCCACCCAACAATTCTTGTGTTTCTAACGTCATAAAGTAGGGGACCTGACTTTAAAATAGTTTGTAGCATCTAGTGTGTTATAGAGGCCTGATCCAGAGGAAACAAAAATACTTCTGTTCCTAGTGTCATACAGTAGGGAACCTGACTTTAAAATAGTTGGTAGCATCTAGTGTGTTATAAAGGCCTGAGCCAGAGGCCACAACAAATTCTTGTTTTCCTAAAGTCATACAGAAGGGGACATCTGACTTTCAAATTGTTTGTAGCATATCTTCTTTGTTATACAGGCCTCACCCACACTTAAACAATTCTTGCAGGAGTGGCAAGGGTTGCCTAGCCTGGGCCTTTTTCACACTGCAAAGGATGAGCCAGCTCGTGTAATCTGCCAACTTTGCAAAAAGAAAAAACAAACAAAACTGAGGTTGAGGTAAAAAAGTGCAATAATTTGACTACTACATGTATGAACCTTCACATGCGCAATCCACATGCGTTACTCTGGGAATCCCACTGCGCTAAAAGGCAGACCAGCGGACCTCAACAACCATCAGCCGCCCCATCAATTACATCTGCTTCTTCCTCCTCCTCTGTTACTGTGCAAACTATTGAGATGCAGGTCTTTAACTCATAACCTCGGGTTCTTTACCTGCTCCAGTCACACTGACTGAGAGACCGCCGTCACTTGTAACTGAAGCGGACATGTCTGCTGTTGTTGACCGATCTCCGAGAACGAGCACACCACAACTTTCTCAATCCACCGTAACATCTCCCTCTCTCACGGTCCAGCAGTTCGTCCGGTTCACCATACTGCTCCCTCTCTCAGCACTGCAGCCAGCCCACGGTTCCACAGTTGTGGTCTCCTAAAAGATTGTTTCCTCCTACGCCTGATAAAGCGAAGAGGTTGAAGTCCACCATCTCCCAATCTGTTGGCCACAGAAATGCTGCCTTTACGCCTTCTTAGATACAGTTTCCTAAAGCTGATAGCCGTTGCAGTCCCTCAGTACCAATTGCCCATTCGCCATTACTTTTCTAAGAAAGCTGTGCCTGCGCTACAACAGCATGTCACAGACAAAATCACCCATTTCTTGACTAAATCTGAATGCCAGGGTGCATTTCACCACAGACATTTTGATGAGCAAGCATGGCCAAGGGCAATACATCTCACTGACTGGGCACTGGATCACTCTGGTGGCTGTGGGGGCAGGCGTTGCTCCACAAGTCTTGGAATCCCCGAGGCTTGCAGGACAAACCTCTACATTTAGGCCATTCCACATCGAGTGGACCAGTTTTAAAAATCGTCCCCACTCGACCTTCTCCGATTTTGCTGAAAATTTATGAGGATGTACATGCATGTTTGAAAAGAGGTTCTGTAAATTTTTAGGACCAGATCTCAAATACATTGGGCACTGTTGACCTTTCACTGGAGGTTCCACCAAGCCTGCGGCTTCAGCTAAGAGGATTTTGCAAACTTTGGCACATAGCCATTAGAGTTCTATACTGGCTATGATGCTGAAATTTGGCATACTAGCTCAACTTTTGCTGCTAAACACGATAAAATTATTACCGGCTATGACAAAACAATGTTTCAGCCGCAATTTTGTGTCAAAGTAGCTTGAAAAACGCGTCGCATAAAATTTGCCAAACTTTGCCCATATATAACTCAAGACCAAAAACCAATAGTAACTGGTGCTTTGCCCTGTACACCAAACATCTACATGACTTTGCATTGCTGCAATATCACGGTCAAAGCATATGAATTTGTGGAAATATTCACACCCACATATGATAAACTTGAAAAAACAACAACGAATTTTACCTATTTTTAGGTCAAATTTCTCAAAAAGGGTACCCCTAAAATATATTAATTCTGATATCATTAGAGCACATTTTTCTCTACAAGGATCATTGATTTTTTTTTTTTGAGTCTCTCAGTTTAAGAAATGAAAAATGCCACTGAACATGGTGTTATTTATTAATACGCAATGAATGGTAACTGCACTATTCAAACCCTTGCGTTGGTCCATTGTGGTTATACCACAACCAATTCCCTAAGAATTGGTATTATAATCCTATTAAGAATTGTAATAATGCTGTCTTTCGAGAATTGGCAGCCCCATCGCCTAGGAGCCATGGCCGATAGCCGGGCAAGGCGAGCCTCGGGCGGTCTCTTTATCGCAGGTTCCGAAGCCTGAGGGTGGGTGTCTTTGCCTAGTATCCCAAGCCTAATATTGGACATCTTTTGTTGGTTCCCAAGCCATAATGTTCAGTCTAAGTGCTCTGGAATTGTTGCTGAATTTGCAACATAATCGGTTCAGAGAAGCTGTATTGTCGGCCCATTGCTGTTGCAGCTGGTGCTGGAATTATTGCAATGATTGACTGCTCAGGAATCCAGCATGTATCATTTCTCACAGGCCAGTGAAAGAAGCTAGCTGGTCCTTGAGGATGCATAAAATTTATTAATGCATCATGCTCGTCGACTGAAATTTCAGAAATATTTCCAATCCACCAGTTCCTATCATAAATGCAGGCAATGTATTGCCCTAGCTGGAGGTCTGCAATTGGCACAAAGGCATTTCTTATCTGACAGATCTATCTACATGGGCAATGAAAGATGATGGGTCATTTGACACCCTTGAAATGCAAATCTTTTTGTCATCAATTGGTACAAACTGATGATTTTCTCTTGTTCCAGCAATTGTATGTCCATCTTTGAACCTTTCCTCTTGAACTACCCGTATTTCGTCAATTTTTTCTTTTGGAACAAAAAAATCCTTGATTCCATGCAGTTGCTCGTTGCAAAAGTTGAATAAATCCACCTGGGTCAGTATTTGGTTTTCAGTTGGGCGTTGAAGACTGGCACAAGTTGCCAACCTCTTTGCTGTCCCTCCAATCCCATCACAGGGTGACTTTCCATGACTGGTACCAAAAAAATTCCATTCAGCGCTGATTTATAAATCAGCATTGTGGTGGCACAAGTTGAGAATTTTTGAAATTTTTGTACTGGGCTGCAGATCCATCGCTGAAGTAGTGGATATGACGAATCCCATAGATGAGTCTTGAGATACTCCACAATTACTGTTAAGAAAGTGTGGACTGCAACTGTGTCATGTCGTGAGCAATCGCTGATTATGCACAAGCTGATGTTCTGCGCAGCTTCACCATTTAACTCCTTGAAGTAAATTAAAAATGGGTGTACTGTAGCTTGACTATTTTCCCAGTGGAAACCTTGAATGGCATCTTGAACAATAAATGAGTAATTTTCAGCAAAGTCCAAAAGGATCACAAGCTCTCCAGGTCTCAGATTTTCCTTCAACGATTTCAAATAGCAACTTTTTGATGCTTGGCGATGTAGTGATGGCTACAAAGTTTAGAAATTTTCAAAACCAATTCTTCAATGAAATCTTCTATAGTCAGTTGTTTGGTATCAAGCGTGTCTCGATCAGTGTGAATCCATTGTTTGAACTCAATAATATCTTCAGGGTCACTGTTGACAAACACATTGACTAGAAATTCTTTTAAAACTTCAGGACCCGGGCATTTATCACAACGGCCAAGCATACAGTCCTTGGATTCAATTCCACAGACCATTTTGCATATGAGCTCTTTGTAGTCATCATTGATTGGGCATGCTGCAAGCATTAGTTTGACATTTTGCTGAATGGTGCACACACAAACGGAATGTGTTCCAGCAGATCCAACGGTTACGCACCACTTTGGCCGAAGCTCACAAAACTTGGAAAATCCAATTTCAGGGCCATTCCGATCCCGATAGGCAACAAACATTTCCCTCATATTGCTCAGTAATAGTCGCTTGTGCCTCTGCTTTTTTGCTCCTGCTATTCGCACTGATACATAGTCTTTTTTACCAGGACACATTCGACTGAATTCATCATCCTCAAAAAATGCCTGCACCTTTTTCTTCATTTCCTCAGAAACTTTCTTGCCACACTTGATTCTAGGTAAGGCTAAGATCCCATGTTCACACTTACCCTTTCGAGCTTGTTTGACCATTCGTTCAGAGACACCAAATTCATCTGATATAGCCTTAATGGACCAACGTTTAGGTGCCAATGTCAAGATTTGGACCTTTTCTGCCCGACTGGACAACTGCAGCTTTTGCTTCAAATCTGCCAAAAGGTGATTGTAATCCAGACACATTTTGCACTGTGCTGTTTTTTGTTTGCTCCATGTCTTTCGGCTTAAGCCCTCCAATTGAAGCAATCTTGCTAGAAAATGCATTTTGGACCTGGCTTATCTTTCTCCTTGCATATCCAAATGAATCCCGCTGGCTTTCCCGTGGGTATTTCAGAGGATAGATGCCAATGGATGTTAAGCTTGAATTTAGATTTTCAGGAGAACATTCCATTCCATCTGGATCTGATTCAGAGGAAACTGGATCAGCTGATTTTTTACTGTAAGCAAATTCTTTTCGACATGATGCACACATCTTCTGGCCAGGCTTCACATTCTTTGTAAATTCGTTCAACTGGTCAGCTGCTAACAAATTGATAGCTTGCAAATTCTTTTTGGTGTTATGACCATTCTTCCCAAAAGGATTGCAACACGATTTTTGCAAATGCTCATATTTGGTCAAGAATGAAGCTTCATGGTGTAAACAGATTTGTGAATGTTCGTCAACATTTAGTCCCACTCGTCGACGCAGCAATTTCTGTTCATCCAATCCAAAGCTTGTAAACAATTTCAACTCATCCTTGTTATGGGTGAATGTCTTAAGGTGGCACTTCGAATTGTTCGCAAGGCCGATAGAGCACTGGGCCGATTCTTCATCAATTTCATTCTCCATCGCTAAAAAATAAATAATATATGCATTAAAATGTAACAATAGTCAACAACTTTTCATAAATGAAAAGGTTTATAGGTTTTTGATTATAATAGACATTGCTAGCAACAATACAACTCTAACATGTGATAAGAATCTGAAAATCAAACACAAAATCAATGCGTTACGCGCATAAATAACACCATGTTCAGTGGCATGTTTCATTTCAAACTGAGAGACTCCAAAAAAAACAAAACAATGATCCTTGTAGAGAAAAATGTGTTCTTTCTAATGATATCAGAATTAATATATTTTAGGGGTACCCTTTTTGAGAAATTCTAAAAATAGGAAAAAATTAGTTTTTTTTAAAGTTTTTCATCATATGTGGGTGTGAATATTTCCACAAATAAATATGCTTTGACCGTGATATTGCAGCAATGCAAAATCATGAAGATGTTTGGTGTACAGGGCAAAGCACCAGTTACTATTGGTTTTTGGTCTTGAGTTATATATGGGCAAAGTTTGGCATAAATTTTATGCGACGCGTTTTTCAAGCTTCTTTGACACAAAATTGCGGCCAAAATATTGTTTTGTCATAGCCGGTAATAATTTTATCGTGTTTAGCAGCAAAAGTTGAGCTAGTATGCCAAATTTCAGCATCATAGCCAGTATAGAACTCTAATGGCTATGTGCCAAAGTTTGCAAAATCCTCTTAGCTGAAGCCGCAGGCTTGGTGGAACCTCCAGTGAAAGGTCAACAGTGTCCAATGTATTTGAGATCTGGCCCTAAAAATTTACAGAACCTCTTTTCAAACATACATGTACATCCTCATAAATTTTCAGCAAAATCGGAGAAGGTCGAGTGGGGACCACTGGTCCACTTGACATGGAATGACCCATTTAATATTTCCTCCACTGCTTCTGCCGCCTCCTATCTCCTCTAGGGTGGCTAGGCTCTCAGGCTGGTAGGCTTGGCTTTGTGGCTGGCTGGCTAGGCTCTCAGGCTGGCAGGCTCGGCTCTGTGTCTGGCTGGCTAGGCTCTCAGGCTGGCAGGCTGGGCTCTGTGGCTGGCTAGGCTGGCAGGCAGGCTTTCTGCTGGCAAGCAGAATCTCTGGCTGGCAGGGCAGGCTCTTTGCAGGCCGGCTCTTTGCAGGCAGGCTCTTGCTGGAGGGCAGGGTGTGGGCTCTCTGGCAGCATGGCTGGAAATGAGTGAGGGCCTCAATGGCATTGTTTTATATATGTGTCCTGGGGGCAGGCCAATGGGTTCTGAGCATGCTCAGATTAAAAAACTGAATCAGGCCGCCGGATCCTCCTTTTTCCAGATCCGGCGCATTCCAGAGTCCATAGACATGCATTGTAGCGAAGAGCCGGATCCGTCCCTTCCGGCTTTTTCGCCACAGACAAAAAAACGTTACTGTAGACGTTTTTTTCCAGACGCCGGAATCTAAATTTTCGCCGGATCCGGAAAAAATAGGAAGGAATGCTGGGCTATGCAGCACAATCCGGCGCTAACACAAGTCAATGGGGAAAAAAACTGTTCCGGTTTTTATTTTTGCCGGTTCCGGTTTTTCTCAAAAGAGCCGTAACCGGCTGGAATGAAAAAACCTGATGTGTGAAAGTAGCCTAACAGGTTGATATGCGATGTGTCGACACTATGGAATTCCACTCTGCACATGTTGCTGCGACTGTGGCAGCAGGAACTAGCCCTGACGCGTATGTCATGTATAGCCTGGGCCAACGCATTACGGACGTGGCGCATATCACGTTTACAGAGTGGGCACAGATTAAGGACCTCTGTACCCTTCTGCACAGTTTTGAAATGGCAACTAAGATGGTTAGTGCTGACGCCGAGGAGGATGTGGAAGGGATAACATTGTCTCTAAGTTCCAGACTGCCGTGACACAGGCGGGTGCCAAGGGAGGGTGGATTACTGTGATCTCGAGGGGGGAGGGGGTTGGTGATAACAGACAAAACTGTTATCGAAGGTGGACCTACCAAAACAGGAAAATCACCTTCTAGCATGCTACACAGATGCCAGATTTATGGATATAAATATATGAATTCTAGGAACCAGTTGATGCATCTCAATCTACAGGATATCCCCAAAAAGTTGTTCATAATAAGGCTACTTTCACACATCCGTCTTTCACCATCAGGCATAATCTGGCGGAGCGATGGATCCCGCGAAATGAATGAAAAACTGATGCGATGGATCCATTATTCCGCCGGATCTGCTAGTTGGATCCGGCAAAAAAAAAAACAAAAAAAACAGATCAGTCGCATAAGTTCTGCATCCGTTTCGTCTGTTTTTTTTAATCAGTTTTACGACGGATTGCGACGGATCCAGTTTTTAAATAAAGGGGAGGCTCCCAAGCGTGATTGGCTACTGAAAACATATACTGTGTTCCTACAGCCCATTTTAGACAGGTTGGAGTGCAAGTGGTTGGAGAGCAAGATGGAAGGCGTTATTGCGAACATTCTGAAGATTACAGTGGATTTTACTGTGGAAGCGAATCGTTTGAAAGCGATTGTTTTGGAGAATTAGCGAGAGACAGCAGTGCATAATGCGTCAGCGTTTGTGGATCCCATCACAGCACAGAGAATGAGACTGGGAGTCTTTTCAACTTTATACATGGAGCTACGAGGAAACTCAGACAAGTTTTTCAGCTATTTGCGGATGAAAGGGGAGAACTTCGACGTGTTGGTGGAATGGATTATACACCTCATCGCAAGAAGTGATACTTATTTCCGCTTCTCCGTTTCTCCGGCAGAGTGTCTGATGGTGACTCTTAGGTAAGCCATTTTTATTGTATCTCCTACTGTTAAACCACACTTATAACTGTACTGTTGTTGCTACTAGTTTTTAAATAATATTTTTATTGTATTTCCAACTGTTAAAGCTGACTTATAACTGTAATGTTATTGCTGGTATTTTGTACTAATTTTTCCCTTTTTTACAGAATCCCTGCAACTGGAGAATCCCTTTCGTCACTCCATTTCCAGTTCCGACTTGGGATTTCCACCATATCCGGAATTGTGAAGTACACCTGCCGTGCATTGTGGGACTGTCTACATGCGGAATTTCTACCACATGCCACAACGGAGAGTTGGCTGGAGATTGTGGACAAATTCCTACAAATTTGTGGGTTTCCGAATTGCTTGGGGGCTGTGGAGGGGAAACATATACGCATCGTTAAGCCTGCTGTATCTGGATGGGAATATTTTTACTATAAAAAATATTTCTCCATCGTGATCATGGCCGTCGCAGACTCTGAATACAAATTTATTGCAGTTGATATTGAGGCCTATGGAAGCTCCAATGATTCACAAGTATTTAAAGTGTCTGCTATGGGGCGTCATCTCTATGGAAACACCTTTGAAGTTCCGCCACCAAGACCGCTTCCTCAAACCTCTGGGCTACCAATGCCTTTTGTATGTGTTGGGGTGATGTGGTGACCGCTGGCTTCCTGTTGTGCCCCTTTCGTTACCGTCTCTGGCGATTCATTACACTTATACTTGGCATACTATTTTTATTGACTCGCTTCTGACACTGTTATAGACCTAGTTATAGGCTGGCACACTTATATATTTTATATATATATATATATATATATATTTATTATTATTATTATTATTATTATTATTATTATTATTATTATTATTATTATTTTTTTATTTATTTATATGATATATGCTAGGGGCCATCAGTATGATTCACATTCATGTGTATTCATATGCATGATTGCATTTCTATTATGGGATATATATTACTCATTATGTAACAGCCATGGTCTACCCATCCCGCTTTTTCGATTGTACATATGCACTGTGGTTGCATCCACCTTTTCACTTGTTGTGTTGTATATTATTCTAATAAAGTTTTTCTACTTTTATATCTATTTTTGGCCTATGTATCATCTTCTGTTCTCCTGCTTGCTCCTTTTGTATGTGTTGTAGTTGAAGCCTTTCAACTATCGGAGCACCTGCTGAAACCATACTCCAGTAATGTATTGATGGCAACTAAACGCATTTTTAATTACCGCCTAACACGAGCATGAAGAATGGTGGAGTGTGCCTTTGGGATTTTAACAGCAAAATGACGAGTTCTCTTGGCTGCCATCAACCTCAAGGCTGACACTGTTGACGAAGTGGTAAAAGCTTGTGTGGTCCTGCACAATTTTGTTATTTGCAAGTGTATCGTGGCTAAAGGTTGTATAGTTGACGGGAGGTATGTGTCACAAAGATGGCTTGTCGCTGTGATGTAACCCGGAGTGTTTTCTTTGATGCACATAAAGCATTGGGAGGGTCTGACTACCCATATACCTCACCCTTGGGTAAGGGGCATAACCATACCTATCTATATGTGTTTTAGGACCTGTGGTGATGTCATAACCACATGTCTAATCATGTGATGGGTTCCAGGGTGTGGTTAGATCTATAAAATAAAGGCTAATGCTTAACACAAGAGGTGTGTGTGTGTAGGTGAAGGTGAAAGCCTCCAGAGTGTGTTAAGGCTCCAGGACTGAGCCTGAAGGACTGGACACTTGTATTTTCTTTTCCTGAGCTAAAGGCTATTTGTTTTCTGTTTTTGCTGTGTGGTTTATGGAGCAATAATCCCTGTGAACTTTTAATGGAACATGCCTCCTGAGTGTCAGCCGTCGCACCTGAGCGAGTACAACCCCTACACAAGGAACAAATTTCCATTGATGTCCACTCTGAAGAAACCGTTTTGCATGACTATTAGAGCATTACTTTTATAAGTTCTGTGTCAGTTTCAAGAATGAGGGACAAATTTGCTGAATACTTCATGTCACCTCAAGGAAGAATAGTTCAAACAGAAAGAATATATATTACTGAGGGAATAATAAATAGAACAATCCTCAAGGAAGAGTAGACTGGCAGGATGAGAGAGTTTGAAAAATGTGTTTTGGACATGGTTCTCAACAGTATTTCACCTTCTGTTACCCAATGTATTGTACCTGGTTGGGATTTCCCAAAGTTTATTACCTTTTTTAACCCAATATTACCTTGTTTATTAAAGATTATTACTTTTTTTTAACGAATATTACCTTGTTTACTACCTTTTTAACCATTACCCTTTTAAACCAAAGTATTGTACCTGTTTTACCCATACTAATAAACCTTATAATGTAATAAATGACACAAACTTTTTAAAGCAAAAAAAGTGCTTTATTTAAGAAAAGTTTTATAAATTTAAAACTGTGGGGTGGAGATAATACTGGAGGGGCTGTCAGATTGGGACAGTGGGAGTGTGGAGAGAGGATTGTGGTGGAGAAAGATCAGGAGGAAAAACAGAAGGTGGAGAAAGTAAGAGAACGGGTGGACATGAAACCGGGAGTAGTGGTGGCAATTTGGAAGGTTTGAGGGGTGGAATGGAGGGATAGGGAGGCAGAAGAGGTGGATGGTAAAGAAGAGGGATGTGTTAGGGGCATGTTGATGGGTGGGTGTAGGAGACTGGTGGTACTGGGCACAGAGTGCAGGTTGGGCAGCGAGTAGAGAAACAGATGTAGTAGGGAACTGGTATGGGGCAGGATGCTGGTATTGTAAAGTGGGTGGCTGAGGGACAGTGGCTGGAGGGGGGACAGGTGCGTGAGCAACTACCGGGGCGGGTGGAGGGGCTTGGGAGGTAACCTGACAGGCTTGCTTATCTATGCGCTCGACAACCGCCTGTAAAAACGAGTGGTTAGGTGATCGCCTTTCGTCTGAATACATTCTATCCAGTCGTGTTTGCAACTCAATACTGTTGCTGAGCAAATTAAAGCCTGCAGACATTTGCTCAGACAACAGTTTCAGACAGTTCTGGAAAGATGCATTCAGATGCAAGAACTCGAGCGCATAGCTCTGTACATGACCCCTCTGGCACTGCCGCCCAGAACCCACAGGTGTTCTAGAGGTGGCAGCATCAGAGGGGTGGGGTAAAGGAAAAGCTATATCCTCACCAGCAGCTTCATGTAGCGAAGTCTGCCTTGATGCTCCAGCGCTGGTGAATGGGACTGAGGGATCGCATGGGAAGGAAGGCTGTGAAGGTGCAGAGGGGTTGGGTCTGTCGAAGTGTCCCTCGGTGGCGGACTCCTGAGGGATTGCTCCAGAAGTGTTCAACTTGGCAGGCTGCAGACGGTGCTGTGGAAAAAGGAAAGAAAATTGAAATTAATATATTATTGCTTGGCCCTGGCTGAAACCCAAAAAAAGGTTATACATGTAAACATGTTTAAATGGGGGGGCAATATTTACCTTCTGCTGAACATCGTTGACCTGAGGAACGACAGGGCTCTTGATTTATACTTGCTCCTGCGTCCTCCGGATCCACTCGGGGCCTGCATCTCTTTATTGAACTCCTTCTTGAAAAGATCCCTGATTGATCGCCACCTCTCGACAATTCTTTCGCCTGTAAAGTGAAAACACAAATTGGTTAGTATACAACACATTACATCCAGCAACATAACTGAACTGTGAATACTTATGTGCTTGATTCTGGGCCCGAACATCGAGGTCCTCCCAGTGGTCCGCAATCTGTTTGCAAACTTCCTCCCAGAGTCGTCTGGTAACACCAAGATCAGCGTGGCGGCGGTCCAACATTTTCCACAGCGGCTCCCGTTGTTGAACTAGATCGATGAGGAGGACGATGTTTAGACCGGCCTCCCCACCGTCCGAGTCAGGAGCCCGCTGTGAAGCCTGTTAAAAAAACAAAACAAAATTAAGACATTAGACTCAAATTTAAAAAAAAAAACAAAGTGGAAAAAAAAATACTCGGTGACCGCCACGACGCTCACGCCTACGACCCTTGGAGGCTCTTTGAGGACCTCTGGATCGAGCACCAGAATCGGAAGACTAAAAGAAAAACAAAAAAAAATTATGTGCTTGGATGTTGGCTTATGTGTTGTGTGTTCAGTGATGTATGTAATGATCTGTTATGTGTTGTGTGTACTGTGATGTATGTGATGATGTGCTTCTGAAATGCATTTAGATACTTACTACACGCACACCCGTTCCGGGTATCTCTCCACCCCTTCCGTCTCCTTCTGGAAGCACCTCTGACACTGCAGGTTCCTGATAAGAATTAAATCATATTGTTAGTTGAACATCACCCAAAAGAAAAAGATATATATTTACCTTAAAGCGCTGATGATGCGTGGGAGGGCTCCCAGAAAAAGACATGACTGCTGTGGCTGTAGCTGGCTGTGGCTGGGCCGCCTGTATCTGGCTGTGGATGGAGCTGGCTGTGGCTGTAGCTGGCTTGCTTGTCTGCTGGCTGGCTGGCCTGAAGCTGCTTCAGCTCTGTTGGCAGGTTCAGCTCTGGCGGCAGGTTCAGCTCTGGTTTTTGAGGCAGATCTTCTGTTGATGGCAGGTAAATGGATGAGTGAACGCTTACTTTGATATATGAAAGAAGGTAGAAAGCACAGCCCGATAAAGAGTAACCATATGGAATCACAGCAGGAACCACTGAGCCCAGCATGTGCAGCGAGGTGCTCACGTCCAAGGCACAGCAAACATGTAGATCAGAAATGAAGAGAGACGTGGCAACACTCACCGATCCTGTGAAGCGGGCTTTACCTTTAATTAAGCAAACGTGAGACCATCTTCACGGCACGGGGGAGGACCCGTAGAAGCGCCGGTGTGGGCGCGAAACGGCTGTTGTCCTCTCCCCCGCTCACCTCCTCTATTTTGTCTCCCCCGTGCCGTGAAGATGGTCTCACGTTTGCTTAATTAAAGGTAAAGCCCGCTTCACAGGATCGGTGAGTGTTGCCACATCTCTCTTCATTTCTGATGAATGCTTACTTTGCTGGCTTTATATATGTTTCCTAATTGGAAGCTGGCCAAATGTTTCGGAGCATGCACAGTTTAAAAAAACGGAATCCGGTGCCGAAATCCGTTATTTGCCGGATTCGGCGTCGATAGGCTTCCATTCTAGTAAAAAGCCGGAAGCACTGGATCTGGCAAATGACGGATTCCGGCGTCTGAGACCAAAAAACGTTAGTGTACGTTTTTCCAGACGTCGGAAACGTCATTTTTGCCGGATCTGGCGAAAACCAGACGAAATGTAAGGTCATCCGGCGCTAATACAAGTCTATGGGGAAAAAAAAAAGGATCCGGCGGCATCTTTCGCTGAATCCAGTTTTTTCAAAATTTGCCAGATTGAACCTGACGGCGAAAGACGGATGAGTGAAAGTAGCCTAAGACAACTCAAAATAGCCCATAAACGATTTCAGAAAGGGGTTACATAATTTCAAATGTTATAACAACAGCACATTAATAATAGCACCACATGGGTCACAATACATGAAAATAAGCCCACATATACTATTCATAGATGTTAGATTCATAGATATATTCATGGATAATTGCTTGCTAAATAGCTAATCCAGACAATGTTGTCATGCTTGATTGCATTTGGAAATAAATCCATGATACTTATCAGCCATCGGTTATGAAGGTCCCGGCGCTATCAATCATGACAATATTGTCTGGAGTAGCTATTTAGCAATTATCCATGAATATATCTATGAATCTAACATCTATGAATAGTATATGTGACCGGTTCAAACACGTGGGGTTATTTTCATGTTTTGTGACTTCTGTGGTGGTATTATTAATGTGCTGTTATAACATTTGAAATTGTTACCTCTTTCTGAAATGGTTAATGGGCTATTTTGAGTTGTCTTATTGTGAACAAATTTTTGGGTATAACCTGTAGATTGAGATGTATCATCTGGTTCCTAGAACTAGTACGGTATATTTATATCCATAAATCTGGCATCTGTGTAGCTTGCTGGAAGGTGATTTTCCTGTTTTTTTGTATATCCACCATGGGAAATAGGAAGTGAGGAGACTATTTAGTCAACACTCTAGTGTGGGCACTGACCCTTCCAACCGTTTACAGCACATGTAGCATTTTTCTATGAGATAAGGTCTTTAACACCTTTTGAGACATTGTCTCCCCATTAGTGGTTTGTTCTCTGTGTGTGTGTGTGTGTTTTTTGTGTCCGATTTTTTTGGTATGGTTTTTAGGGTGTTATAGGGTCTTTAGGGACATCGACGTTGAGCGGGGGCGCCACATCGTCAACAACAACTAGGGTGCCAACCTCCGCAGACAGGTAGGGCCGCTATTAGGGCCTACTAGGGTGATTCTAGTTCCCCCCTTCCCAATCTTTATTTAATATTAGTCATTTGACTTTTTATATATAAGTGAGAGTCTCTATATTCACCTCTAGTGAATTTTAACTATATTATTAAAAGTTATATTTTAGAGGGGTTTTTTTTTGGGGTGCTTTAACTGACTTACAAGTCATATATTTGTCTTTTGAGGTCTTTTTTTGTATTTGTAAGTCCAAAGGTCCGGAAGTACCTGGCAACTTGGACGTATGGATACGTCTAAGGCTGCCGTCACACTAGCAGTATTTGGTCAGTATTTTACATCAGTATTTGTAAGCCAAAACCAGGAGTGGGCGATAAATGCAGAGGTGGTGCATATGTTTCTATTATACTTTTCCTCTATTTGTTCCACTCCTGGTTTTGGCTTACAAATACTGATGTAAAATACTGACCAAATACTGCTACTGTGATGGCAGCCTAAGATTGTAAAGTGGTTAAAGCACCACTCTAGCTTTTTTCTTTTCTGTCTTTGAGTGGTGCTTTAAATGTAAGTCCCCTGTCTGATACTTGGTTTCTGGCTTTTTCATCGGTTTTCGCCGCCGTTATGGTGCACAGAGATCACTTTTAACCCCTTCATGACCCAGCCTATTTTGACCTTAATGACCTGGCCGTTTTTTGCAATTCTGACCAGTGTCCCTCTATGAGGTAATAACTCAGGAACGCATCAATGAATCATAGCGGTTCTGAGATTGTTTTTTCGTGACATATTGGACTTCATGTTAGTGGTAAATTTAGGTCGATAATTTTTGCGTTTATTTGTGAAAAAAATGGAAATTTGGCTAAAATTTTGAAAATTTCGCAATTTTTAAAATTTGAATTTTTATTCTGTTAAACGAGAGAGTTATGTGACACAAAATAGTTAATAAATAACATTACCCACATGTCTACTTTACATCAGCACAATTTTGGAAACAAAATTTTTTTATTCCCTAGGAAGTTATAAGGCTTAAAATTTGACCAGCGATTTCTCATTTTTAAAACAAAATTTACAAAACCATTTTTTTTAGGGACCACCTCACATTTGAAGTCAGTTTGAGGGGTCTATATGGCTGAAAATACCCAAAAGTGACACCATTCTAAAAACTGCACCCCTCAAGGTACTCAAAACCACATTCAAGAAGTTTATTAACCCTTCAGGTGCTTCACAGCAGCAGAAGCAACATGGAAGGAAAAAAAAACATTTTAACTTTTTAGTCACAAAAATTATCTTTTAGCAACAATTTTTTTATTTTCCCAAGGGTGTAAAAAGACAAACTGGACCCCAAAAGTTATTGTACAATTTGTCCTGAGTACGCCGATACCCCATATGTGAGGGGGAACCACTGTTTGGGCGCACGACAGGGCTCGGAAAGGAAAGAGCGCCATTTGACTTTTTCAATGAAAAATTGGCTCCAATCGTTAGCGGACACCATGTCGCGTTTGGAGAGCCCCTGTGTGCCTAAACACTGGAGCTCCCCCACAAGTGCCCCCATTTTGGAAGCTAGACCTCCCAAGGAGCTTATCTAGATGCATAGTGAGCACTTTGAACCCCCAGGTGCTTCACACTTTTTTTTCACAAAAAATTTCTTTTATCCTCAATTTTTTCATTTCAGGATAAAATGGATCCTAAAATGTGTTGGGAAATTGCTCCCGAGTACACCGATACCTCACGTAAACCACTGTTTGGGCACACGGCAAGGCTCGGAAGGGAAGGAGCGCCATTTGACTTTTTGAATGAAAAATTAGCTCCAATCGTTAGCGGACACCATGTCCCGTTTGGAGAGCTCCTGTGTGCCTAAACATTGGAGCTCCCCCACGTGTGACCCCATTTTGGAAACTAGACCTCCCATGGAACTAATCTAGATGTGCGGTGACCACTTTAAACCCCCAAGTGCTTCACAGAAGTTTATAACGCAGAGCCGGGAAAATAAAAAAAAATCATTTTTCTTTCCTCAAAAATTATTTTTTTGCTCGCAATTTTTTATTTTCACAAGAGTAACAGGAGAAATTGGGCCCTAAAAGTTGTTGTCCAGTTTGTCCTGAGTATGCTGATGCCCCATATGTCTGGGGGGGAACCATTGTTTGGGCACACGTCGGGGCTCGAAAGGGAAGTAGTGACGTTTTGGAATGCAGACTTTGATGGAATGGTCTGCGGGCATCATGTTATGTTTGCAGAGCCCCTGATGTGCCTAAACAGTGGAAACCCCCACAAGTGACCCCATTTTGGAAACTAGACCCCCCCCCCCCCAAAGGAACTTTTCTAGATGTGTGGTGAGCACTTTGAACCCCCAAATGCTTCACAGAAGTTTATAATACAGATCCGTGAAAATAAAAAAAAAATTTCATTCCTCAAAAATTGTTTTAGCAAGCAATTTTTTATTTTCGCAAGGGTAAAAGAAATTGGACCCCAATAATTGCTGCCCAGTTTGTCCTGAGTATGCTGGTACCCCATATGTGGGGGTAAACCACTGTTTGGTCGCACGTCGGGGCTCGGAAGGGAGCACCATTTGACTCTTTGAACGCAAGATTGGCTGGAATCAATGGTGCCATGTTGCGTTTGGAGACCCCTGATGTGCCTAAACAGTGGAAACCCCTCAATTTTAACTCCAACACTAACCCCAACACACCCCTAACCCTAATCCCCACTCTAGCCATAGCCCTAATCACAACCCTAACCCCAACACACCCCTAACCACAACCCTAACCCCAACACACCTCTAACCCTAATCCCAACCCTAATCCTAACCCTAATCCCAACCCTAACCCCAACACACCCCTAATCTTAACCCTATTTCCAACCATAGCCCTAATTCCAACCCTAACCTTAAGGCTATGTGCCCACGTTGCGGATTCGTGTGAGATTTTTCCGCACCATTTTTGGAAAATCCGCAGGTTAATGTTTTATTTGCGGATTTACTGCGGATTTCCAATGTTTTTGTGCGGATTTCACCTGCGGATTCCTATTGAGGAACAGGTGTAAAACGCTGCGGAATCCGCACAAAGAATTGACATGCTGCGGAAAATACAACACAGCGTTTCCGCGCGGTATTTTCCACACCATGGGCACAGCGGATTTGGTTTTCCATAGGTATACATGGTACTGTAAACCTGATGGAAAACTGCTACGAATCCGTAGCGGCCAATCCGCTGCGGATCCACTGCCAAATCCGCACCGTGTGCACATAGCCTAATTCTAACCCTAATTCTAGCCCTAACCCTAGTGGAAAAAAATATATATAATTTTTTTTCTTTATTATTGTCTCTACCTAAGGGGGGGGGGGGGGGAGGTCATTTACTATTTTTTTTTTTTTTTTTTGATCACTGGTTTTATCTCAGTGATCAAAATGTACCTATAACAAATCTGCCGGCCGGCAGATTCGGCGGGCGCACGTCGCATGCGCCCGCCATTTTGGAATATGGCGGGCCCATGGAGAAGACGGACGGACACCGGGAGGGTGTAAGTATGAGGGGGTGAGATCGGAGCACGAGGGGAGTGGACAGGAGGACGGGGGAGCGGACAGGAAGACAGAGGGGAGCGGACCACAGTACGGGACAGAACGGAGGACTGGGGAGGAGATAGGTGGCGGGGGGCAGATCAGGGTTTCCAGCCATGGCCGATGATATTGCAGCATCGGCCATGGCTGGATTGTAATATTTCACCACTCTTCATACGTGAAATATTACAAATTGCTCTGATTGGCTGTTGAAAGTGAAACAGCCAATCAGAGCGATCGTAGCCATGGGAAGCAAAGCCACCCCCCTGGGCTGAAGTACCACTCCCCCTGTCCCTGCAGATCGGGTGAAATTGGAGTTAACCCTTTCACCCGATCTGCAGGGACGCGATCATTCTGTGATACAGCATATGCGTCACAGGTCGGATTGGCACCGACTTTCATGACGCATATGCTGTCACAGGTTGGGAAGGGGTTAATACATGTCTATGAGAACCTCTGAGTGCGGAAAGTATTCAGACCCCTTTAAATTGTTTGCTTTTTTTTTTTCCATTGCAGCTACTTGGTAAATTCAAAAAAGTTCATTTTCTTTCTCATTAATGTACACTCTGCACCCCATCTTGACTGAAAAAAAAAAAATGGAAATGTTGAAATTTTTGCAAATTTCTTAAAAAACAAAATCTGATATATCACATGGTCATAAGTATTCAGACCCTTTACTCATTATTGAGTAGAAGCACCCTTTTGAGCTAGTGCAGCCATGAGTATTCTTGGGAATGATGCAACAAGTTTTTCACACATGGATTTGGACATCGTTTGCTATTCTTCCTTGCAGATCCTCTCCAGTTCCGTCAGGCTGGATGGTGAACGTTGGTGGACAGCCATTTTCAGGTCTCTCCAGAGATGCTCAATTGGGTTTAGGTCTAGGCTCTGACTGGGCTAGTCAAGAATGTTCACAGAGTTGTTCTGAAGCCACTCCTTTGTTATTTTAGCTGTGTGCATAGGGTTGTTGTCTTGTTGGAAGGTGAACCTTTGGCCAAGTCTGAGGTCCAGAGCACTGTGGAAGAGGTTTTCATCCAGGATATCGCTGTACTTGGCCGCATTCATATTTCCTTCAATGGAAACCAGTCATCCTGTCCCTGCAGCTGAAAAACACCCCCCATAGCATGATGCTGCCACTACCATGTTTCACTTTTGGGATTGTATTGGTCTATTTTTGTCTCATCAGACCTGAGAATTTGATTTTTTCATAGTCTGGGAGTCCTTCAAACTTTATGCGGGCTTTCATGTGTCTTGCACTGAGGAGAGTCTTCCATCGGGCCACTCTGCCATAAAGGCAGGGTGGAGGGCTGCAGTGATAGTTGAATTTGTGGAACTTTCTCCCATCTCCCTACTGCATCTCTGAAGCTCAGCGACAGTGATTTTGGGGTTCTTATTTACCCGTCTCACCAAGGCTCTTCTCCCACGATTGCTCAGTTTGGCTGGATGGCCAGGTCTAGGAAGACTTCTTGTGATTCCAAACTTATTCCATTTAAGGTTTATGGAGGCCACTGTGCTCTTGGGAACCTTGAGTACTGCAGAAATTCTGTTGCAATCTTGGCCAGATCTGTGCCTTGCCACAATTCTGTCTCTGAGCTCCTTGGCCAGTTCTTTTGACCTCATAATTCTTATTTGGTCTGACATGCACTGTGAGCTGTGGGGTCTTATATAGACAGGTGTGTGCCTTTCCAAATCAAGTCCTATCAGTTTAATTAAGCACAGCTGGACTCTAATGAAGGAGTAGAACCATCTCAAGAGGAACACAAGGAACTGGACAGCATGTGACTTAAATATGAGTGTCTGAAATTCGATTTTCTTCATTAAATTTGGAAAAATGTCTACATTTCTGTTTTTTTTCCTGTCAAGATGATGTGCAGATTGTGCATTAATGAGAAAAAAATTATCTTTTTTTGAATTTACCAAATGGCTGCAATGAAACAGTGAAAAATGTAATGGGGTCTGAATACTTTCCTTACCCACTGTAGCTTGTGACTTATGACCTGTCATATGATACGGTCACAAGATGGCGCTGCGGGACTGGAGCGGTGCCGAAAACCGTGAAAGACTCCAAAAGGTGAGTATATGACCAGGGTCAGGGGGCTTAAATTTAAAGCAAAACTGTCTGCCAACTACAGGCATTGTGAGGTTGGCAGTATTTAACTGATCAAAATGTTACCAGGGTGAAGAAATCCATCTTGTGGTTCTTGAGTAATCAGCGTTAGAAGTTTCCAGTCAATGAGATTCTCTTGCTTTGGGGCGGGACTGTGGGCAGAGTCTTATCTTCCTGCTCTAAGCCAGAGAATCCTAGGAAAGACATGCTCACAGGCCTCCCCTGAAGTACAAAGTGTGCGGGCCTGTGGCCTCGTCTTTCCTTGGTTTCTCTGGCTTAGAGCAGGAAGCTAAGACTCTACCTACAGTCTTACCCTGGAACACGGGCAGATCATTAGCTGCAAACTTCTACACTGAATTATACAACAACAAAAAGACTGATTTCTGTATCCCAGGTATCATTTTAATCCGTTTAACACTGCCAACTTGACAATGCCTGCAGTTTACTCAGCAAAATACTGCTGAAATACTGCTGACTGGTTGAATTTAAAGCGCAACTCCAGCTCTGAAAAAAACAAAATGCTTCAGGTATAAAAATTGATATTTAAAAAGCACATTTTAGGTATTGGACCACTCCTTTTTAATATGAAATAGAGATTGGCATCATTTGTTTCCTAGGTAAATATACCGTATATACTCGAGTATAAGCCGACCCGAGTATAAGCCGACCCCCCTAATTTTGCCACACAAAACTGGGAAAACTTATTGACTCGAGTATAAGCCTAGGGTAGGAAATGCAGCAGCTACCGGGTAATTTCAAAAATAAAAATAGATGCTCCATACCGTTCATATTTGCCCCATAAGATGCTCCATATAAAGCTGTGCCATATATAATGCTCCATACTGTTCATTATTGCCCCATAGATGTGCCATAGAAAGCTCTGCCAAATAGTGCTCTGCACCGTTCATTATTGCCCCATAGATGTGCCATATAAAGCTGTGCCATATAGTGCGCTGCACCGTTCATCATTGCCCCATAGATGTGACATATAAAGCTGTGCCATATAGTGCTCTGCACCGTTCATTATTGCCCCATAGCTGCCATATAGTGCTCTGCACCGTTCATTCTTGCCCCATAGCTGTGCCATATATTGCTCTGCACCGTTCATTATTGCCCCATAGCTGCCATATAGTGCTCTGCACCGTTCATTATTGCCCCATAGCTGTGCCATATAGTGCTCTGCACCGTTCATTATTGCCCCATAGATGTGCCATATAAAGCTGTGCCATATAGTGCGCTGCACCGTTCATTCTTGCCCCATAGCTGTGCCATATAGTGCTCTGCACCGTTCATTATTGCCCCATAGCTGTGCCATATAGTGCTCTGCGCCGTTCATTATTGCCTCATAGCTGTGCCATATAGTGCTCTGCGCCGTTAATTATTGCCCCATAGCTGCCATATAGTGCTCTGCGCTGTTCATTATTGCCCCATAGCTGCCATATAGTGCTCTGCGACGTTCAGTATTGCCCCATAGCTGCCATATAGTGCTCTGCGCCGTTCAGTATTGCCCCATAGCTGTGCCATATAGTGCTCTGCGCCGTTCAGTATTGCCCCATAGCTGCCATATAGTGCTCTGCACCGTTCATTATTGTCCCATAGCTGTGCCATATAGTGCTCTGCGCCGTTCAGTATTGCCCCATAGCTGCCTGAGGAAGGCCACCCGCCGAAACGCGCGTCGGGGAGGACGGGACTGCTGTGCATATAGTCTGTAACTCACCATTGTGGTATGTATTATGCATTAGATATTTGCTTATAGGGTTACATATACTATTGATGGACTTTTTCATTGAAGCTATTTTAGCACACATGGATTTTTTATATATATGGTCCATAATGAATATTGTTGCACTACAGTCCGGTCCCTCTATATGAGATGTGTGTGCGGGCTTGTGTAGGGGATTTGTTTGCCCGCCATGCTGTACACCTGTGTGTTTTAATTCAATAAAGTTGTTTTCTACTTTGCATTAACTGGACGTTTTCTGACTGCGTTTTTGGTGCTTTGTTTATTATCATATAGTACTCTGCGCCGTTCAGTATTGCCCCATAGCTGCCATATAGTGCTCTGCTCCGTTCAGTATTGCCCCATAGCTGTGCCATAGAAAGCTGTGCCATTGCTGCTGCTGCAGTAAAAAAAGCCATACTCACCTCTCTTGCTTGCAGCTCCCAGCGTCCGGTCCCGGCGTCTCTCTCTGCACTGACTGATCAGGCAGAGGGCGCCGCGCACACTATATGCGTCATCGCGCCCTCTGACCTGCACAGTCAGAGCAAGAGGACGCGAAGGCGGAGCGGTGCCCGGCGGGTGGAACGCGGACAGGTGAATATGACATACTTACCTGGTCCCAGAGATCCTGGCGCTCCCCCTGCCGTCCCACGGTCTTCGGTGCCGCAGCCTCTTCCTCTATCAGCGGTCACCGTTACCGCTGATTAGAGAAATGAATATGTGGCTCCACCCCTATGGGAGGTGGAGCCGCTTATTCATTTCTCTAATGAGCGGTCCCACGTGACCGCTGACTGGAAGAGCTGCAGCACCGAAGACCGTGGGACGGCAGGTGGAGCGTCAGGATCGCTGGGACTAGGTAAGTATGCCTCAGCGCCCTCTCCCCCTCACCCGCCGACCCCACCGCTACCGTGACTCGAGTATAAGCAGAGAGGGGCACTTTCAGCCCAAAATTTTGGGCTGAAAATCTCGGCTTATTCTCGAGTATATACGGTAATACTCAAATTAACAGTCAATGATTATTGAAAGATACTGCCTTGTTACAAGTGTACTGATTTAATTGAAAACATTTTTTGTATTTACAGGTTATTGATATATTGGCTCTTCGTCTACCTCCTGAGAAATTGTTTCAGCAGCTGGTATGCAAACACAATGACTTGTAACCAACGCATATATATTTTGTTCAGTAATGCTTTTTTTGTGATCTTGGCTTTCTTCAATTAGTTATTCCATTTTTCACTTTATTTAGTTCTCTGAGGTGGTGTCAAAATTGCCGCTCTAAAGTGTTTCGTGCTGCAACCTGTGCTCGGCATGAAGCAGAGCTGAAACAGGAGTGAACGAGCCAGTCAGTTGATGAGATTTTTTTTCCCTGCTTCAATTCTCTAGTTTTAAAGGGAACCTGTCACCCCGTTTTTTGAGATTGAGATATAAATACTGTTAAATAGGGCCTGCGCTGTGCGTTACTATAGTGTATGTAGTGTACCCTGATTCCCCATGTATGCCGAGAAATACATTACCAAAGTCGGCGTTTTCGCCTGTCAATCAGGCTGGTCTGGTCAGGTGGGCGTGTTCACAGCGTTCTTTTCTTCCCCAGGTTTCCGTTGGTGGCGTAGTGGTGTGCGCATGTCCAAGGTCTGGATTCCCTGTGCCCACGTGAAGACACAGCGCGCGATCTGCGCTGTCATTCCTTTCATCGGTGCGGGCGGCCATCTTCCTGGGGCCGCGTGTGCGCAGATGTAGTGCTCTGCTGCACGGGGCTTCAGGAAAATGGCCGCGGGATGCCGCGCGTGCGCAGAAGAGATCGCGGCGGCCATTTTCCCAAAGCCGAGTTTGCATCTCGGCTTTGGGAAAATGGCCGCCGCGATCTCTTCTGCGCACGCGCGGCATCCCGCGGCCATTTTCCTGAAGCCCCGTGCAGCAGAGCACTACATCTGCGCACGCGCGGCCCCAGGAAGATGGCCGCCCGCACCGATGAAAGGAATGACAGCGCAGATCGCGCGCTGTGTCTTCACGTGGGCACAGGGAATCCGGACCTTGGACATGCGCACACCACTACGCCACCAACGGAAACCTGGGGAAGAAAAGAACGCTGTGAACACGCCCACCTGACCAGACCAGCCTGATTGACAGGCGAAAACGCCGACTTTGGTAATGTATTTCTCGGCATACATGGGGAATCAGGGTACACTACATACACCATAGTAACGCACAGCACAGGCCCTATTTAACAGTATTTATATCTCAATCTCAAAAAACGGGGGTGACAGGTTCCCTTTAAATCCTTTCTGCTCAGTCCACCTCTGTGCTCTGCTGTAATGGTCTTTAAGGGTATGTGCACACGTCAGGATTTCTTGCAGAAATTTTCCTGACAAAAACCGGACATTTCTGCCAGAAATCCGCGTGCTTTTTTCCCTCCGCGTTTAATTCATGCGGTTTTAATGCGTTTTTGACGCGTTTTTGGTGCGTTTTTTGTGCGTTTTTTTCCCAAATGCATAGAATAGCGGCAAAAACGCAGAAAATCCGCAAAATTAATGAACATGCTGCTTTTTTTGCCGCGAGGCGTTTTTTTCTGCACAAAAATTGCAGAATGCATTCTAAATTATAGGATGCATATGTCTGCGGTTTCTAATGCGGTTTTTATCGCGTTTTTATCACTTGATCGCCACCACTGGAGAGTCCTCACAGCGCGCAATGTGAAGATTCTCACATAGTCTGCAATCACAAAGAGCCCAAAAGAGACCACTGCAAAATGTTCAGTTTGTCTGATATTTCTCTTTATAGGTATATTTTTTATTAAAATGTAAATTGTTTTTTTTGTTCTATAAACTTCTGACAACATGTCTCCAAAGTTCCAAGCAATACATTTTGTATTTGGTCAAAATGAAAAAAAAAAAACCACAGTGCTTTGAACTCAAATAATGCAAAGAAAGCAAGTTCATAATCATTTAGAAACAACAATACTAATGTTTTAACTCGGGAAGAGTTCAGAAATCAATATTTTGTGGAATAACCATGATTGTTAATCACAGCTTTCATGCGTCTTGGCATGCTTTCCACCAGTCTTTCACACTGCTTCTGGCGCAAATATTTGAGCAGTTCTTCTTTGTTTGATGGCTTGTGAATATCCATCATCCTCTTGATTACATTCCAGAGGTTTTCAATGCAATTCAGGTCTGGAGATTGGGCTGCCCATGACAGGGTTTTGATGTGGTGGTCTCTTAATTTTTGCCAGAGCTTTACAGTGACTGCAGACTGATAGCTTTAGAATGGACAACTGCTTGAAGTTTTATCACTGTATATTTGACAGTGATTCCATTTTTTTTAATTCCATATTCTTGCATATTTCATGTGATATCACTTGTGCTACATTGCAGTACAATACAAGCGAATGGGATCGCATTGAAACCGTTACAAGCAAGTCGCAAGAAGGCCAACAGCTTTAGATTTTTTGCAACTTGCTTCTCATACAGTTAGGTCCATATATATTTGGACATAGACAGCATTTTTCTAATTTTGGTTATAGACATTACCACAATGAATTTTAAAAAAAAACAATTCAGATACAGTTGAAGTTCAGACTTTCAGCTTTCATTAGAGGGTATCCACATTAAAATTGGATGAAGGGTTCAGGAGTTTTAGCTCCATAACATGTGCCACCTTGTTTTTAAAGGGACCAAAATTAATTGGACAGATTAACTTTAAATAAAATGTTCATTTTTAGTACTTGGTTGAAAACCCTTTGTTGGCAATGACTGCCTGAAGTCTTGAACTCATGGACATCACCAGACACTGTGTTTCCTCCTTTTTGATGCTCTGCCAGGCCTTCACTGCGGTGGTTTTCAGTTGCTGTTTGTTTGTGGGCCTTTCTGTCTGAAGTTTAGTCTTTAACAAGTGAAATGCATGATCAATTGGGTTGAGATCAGGTGACTGACTTGGCGATTCAAGAATATTCCACTGCTTTGCTTTAATTAACTCCTGGGTTGTTTTGGCTTTGTTTTGGGTCATTGTCCATCTGTAGTATGAAACGACGACCAGTCAGTTTGGCTGCATTTGGCTGGATCTGAGCACACAGTATGGCTCTGAATACCTCAGAATTCATTTGGCTGCTTCTATCCTGTGTCACATCATCAATAAACACTAGTGACCCAGTGCCACTGGCAGCCATGCATGCCCAAGCCATCACACTGCCTCCGCCGTGTTTTACAGATGATGTGGTATGCATTTGGATCATGAGCTGTACCACGCCTTCGCCATACTTTTCTCTTTCCATCATTCTGGTAGAGGTTGATCTTGGTTTCATCTGTCCAAAGAATATTTTTCCGGAACTGTGCTGGCTTTTTAGATGTTTTTTTATCCTTTTTATTCTTGATGCTTATGAGTGACTTGCACCATGCAGTGAACCCTCTGTATTTACTTTCATGCAGTCTTCTCTTTATGGTAGATTTGGATATTGATACGCCTACCTCCTGGAGAGTGTTGTTCACTTGGTTGGCTGTTGTGAAGGGGTTTCTCTTCACCATGGAGATTATTCAGCGATCATCCACCACTGTTGTCTTCCGTGGGCGCCCAGGTCTTTTTGCATTGATGAGTTCACCTGTGCTTTCTTTCTCAGGATGTACCAAACTGTAGATTTTGCCACTCCTAATATTATAAACATGAAGCACCAACCCATTTCCTCAAATAAAGGATGAGTCACACTCCAAATAAACTATAAACATATTGACCATAGAGTCATTAAACTCAGTCACGAAGTGTATTCAATCTTAAAACCAAACCTTTATTAACATATAGACAATACAAAACGTTAAAACAGTGCCTCAAAATCAGAATACATATTCACTCAAGGTAAGCGACGGGAACTACAGATGTATTGTATCCAATAGCTATAAAGATTAAATAGTCCTAAAAAGGATATTTCCTTATAAATTATATCACAGTCATCGGGTGATCCTTAACCAAATTGTTAACACATCTCTCCATGGGAAATGCCCAATTTTTCAAAGTGACAGTGCACCGAGATTAGTTATTAATGAATCGCAAATGGTCCACACAGAGGAGGATGTGCTCAGGACCCAGGGCCAATCCCTTACCACAATTATTCAAATCCAGGGGGCATTGCAAAATATTACACATATCCCATGTCCCATAGCGATGTACTATACTAATAAGATCCAGGGCAAAAAAGCCCCTGTCATCAAAAGAGACGCCTCTGTGCAACTCCAATGTTAGCACACCAGCCATACAGATAACACCCCTATACTGTCAACACTTAAATATGCAAGATAATGGGCAAATTGCCCGATACATATTACCTCAGTGGACTCACTGTTCCCCTGCCTCGTGGCACGCTGTCCCTTGACAACCCCAAAGGGCTGCCACGAGGCAGGGGAACAGTGAGTCTTTTCTTCCCCAGAGATGCAAACTCGGCTTTGGGAAAATGGCCGCCGCGATCTCTTCTGCGCACGCGCGGCATCCCGCAGCCATTAACAGCGCTGTTTCTTCACGTGCGCGCAGGGAATTCGGAACTTAGACATGCGCACACCACTACGCCACCAACGGAAAGCTGGGGAAGAAAAGAGCGATGTCACCACGCCCACCTGACCAGACCAGCCTGATTGACAGGCAAAAACGGCGACTTTGGTAATGTATTTCTCAGCATAGGTGGGGAATCAGGGTACACTACATACACTATAGTAACGCACAGCGCAGGCCCTATTTAACAGTATTTATATCTCAATCTGAAAAAAACGGGGTGACAGGTTCCCTTTAAGGAGCTGAAACTCCTAAACCCTTCATCCAATTTTAATGTGGATACCCTCAAATGAAAGCTGAAAGTCTGATCTTCAACTGCATCTGAATTGTTTTGTTTAAAATTCATTGTGGTAATGTCTATAACCAAAATTATAAAAATGTTGTCTCTGTCCAAATATATATGGACCTAACTGTAGTTGCTTTGTGACCCCTTTCATTTGTATTGCATTACTATGTAGTGATGGCACCTAGTGAACTTGCTTGCTCGACAGATGTTGCAGCTAAAGTCACCGTGTAGCCCTAGCTGAATCTTTCAGTGCCTTTGCCTATATTTCCTCTCTGAAACCTTTGTGCATTTTGCTTCATCTTCCTTCTTCCTTCTTACCCTGTTCTTTTTTTTAAATTTAATTATTTGTGATAATTTATTCATATGAATATTAGTTGTGCCTTGTTAATGTGCAAAATTTCTGCAACTTTTTTCTCAAGTCCCCTCTCATGGAGCCATGTCTTCTTAGTAAGAATCCCTATGAACGCAAAGCTGGTCTTATGTGTCTTGCGGTGTTAAGTGAGGGCTGTGCAGATTACATCCAGAACAAGTATGTATATAATAGACAAGTTCTCTTTTGTCTAATCTGTAATTAATTATTCTAATGTAATTATTGACATTAAGTTCAAATGTGAAGAGTCGGGAAACTGTGACTAGTTGGTAAGACGTGTAAAAAATGCAGAAATTTACATGTTTTGCTACAAGTTACATTATGCTGTAATGGCATCTGTGGAGACTCAGGGGTCGGCGAGCGCCCTGGTCCGCTAGCTGGAACCGCATGGACCAGGGATCGTCTTGCCAAACGCCCGCTCTTCTTTTAACGTGGGCATAACGCTACTTGGACTAGACATGGTGAGGGTAAAACACTGTGGCAATGCTTTATTGAACCACAAAACAGGCAGATAACACGTAGAACAGTCCCAGCAAAATACCTCATGATGATGCACATTAGAGTCTCACCCTTCCGCTGACTCTCCGGGATAATGTCATCTGTTACTTCAGATCTTTCAGAGCTGATTACCCCACCTGTGGCACGCACATAGAGATGAGGTAAGGACAAGCTTAGGAAGCTGTGTCCATTGAGGCGCAAGGCCAGTTGACCCGAGGGTCACAACCTGGCTTCTCTGTTATGACCTGGTGGTTAGGAGCACCCGACCTAATAGTTAAACTCATACAGGACAAGCTCTGGGATGTGGGAGCTCTGCTGACCGCAAGCCCTAATCCTATCGCACACACTAAAAATAGCCGTGGCGCGCTCCTGACGCTCCCTAGGCGCCTCGTCACAGCCTCATAGCTAGCTAGCCCTAGAGATAGAAAATAAAGCCTACCTTGCCTCAGAGAAATTCCCCAAAGGAATAGGCAGCCCCCCACATATAATGACTGTGAGAAAAGATGAAAGTCACAAACGCAGAAATGAAATAGGTTTCAGCAAAGAGAGGCCAGACTTACTAAATAGACAGAGGATAGGAAAGAATCTTTGCGGTCAGCAAAAAAACCTACAAAAGACCACGCAGAGTGTGCAAAAAAGACCTCCGCACCGACTCACGGTGCGGGGGGGGGGGGGGGGGAGACACTCTGCATCCCAGAGCTTCCAGCTAGCAAGACAAAATCAGGATAACCAGCAGGACAAAGAAACAACGAGCAAAAATAACAATAAGGAACTTAGCTTCTGCAGGAGAAGACAGGTCACCAGGCAGATCCAGGAGCGAACTGAACCAATGCTAAAACATTGACAGCTGGCATGGAGTAACGATCTGAGTGGAGTTAAATAGAGAAGCCAACCAAAGGATAAACCACGTCATCTGTGTAAGGAACCTCAGAAGCAGCAGCTTCACTCATAGCCACCAGAGGGAGCCCATAGACAGAACTCGCCGAAGTACCATTCACGACCACAGGAGGGAGTTCGACAACAGAATTCACAACAGTACACCCCCCTTGAGGAGGGGTCACCGAACCCTCACCAGAGCCCCCAGGCCGATCAGGATGAGCCAAATGAAAGTAACGAACTAGATCGGCAGCATGAACATCAGAGGCAAAAACCCAGGAATTATCTTCTTGACCATAACCCTTCCACTTGACCAGGTACTGGAGTTTCCGTCTTGAAACACGAGAATCCAAAATCTTCTCCACAACATACTCCAACTCCCCCTCGACCAACACAGGAGGCAGGAGGATCAACGGAGGGAACCATAGGCGCCACGTATCTCCGCAACAACGACCTATGGAACACATTATGGATGGCAAAAGAAGCTGGAAGGTCCAAACGAAATGACACAGGATTAAGAACCTCAGAAATCTTATATGGTCCAATGAAACGAGGCTTAAACTTAGGAGAGGAAACCTTCATAGGAACGTGACGAGATGACAACCAAACCAAATCCCCAACACGAAGTCGGGGACCAACACAACGCCGGCGGTTAGCGAAACGTTGAGCCTTCTCCTGGGACAATGTCAAATTGTCCACCACATGAGTCCAAATCTGCTGCAACCTATCCACCACCGCATCCACACCAGGACAGTCCGAAGGCTCAACCTGCCCTGAAGAGAAACGAGGATGGAAACCAGAATTGCAGAAAAAAGGAGAAACTAAAGTAGCCGAGCTGGCTCGATTATTAAGGGCGAACTCAGCCAAAGGCAAGAAGGACAACCAATCATCCTGATCAGCAGAAACAAAGCATCTCAGATATGTCTCCAAAGTCTGATTAGTTCGTTCGGTTTGGCCATTAGTCTGAGGATGGAAAGCCGAAGAAAGACAAATCAATGCCCATCTTAGCGCAAAAGGACCGCCAAAACCTCGAAACAAACTGGGAACCTCTGTCCGAGACGATGTTCTCCGGAATGCCATGCAAACGAACCACATGCTGGAAAAACAATGGCACCAAATCAGAGGAGGAAGGCAATTTAGATAAGGGTACCAAATGGACCATCTTAGAGAAGCAATCACAAACCACCCAAATGACAGACATCTTTTGAGAAACGGGGAGATCAGAAATAAAATCCATGGAAATATGCGTCCAGGGCCTCTTCGGAATCGGCAAGGGCAAAAGCAACCCACTGGCACGAGAACAGCAGGGCTTAGCCCGAGCACAAGTCCCACAGGACTGCACAAAAGAACGCACATCCCGTGACAAAGAAGGCCACCAAAAAGATCTAGCCACCAAATCTCTGGTACCAAAGATTCCAGGATGACCAGCCAATACTGAACAATGAATCTCCGAGATAACTCTACCAGTACATCTATCAGGGACAAACAGTTTCTCCGTAGGACAACGGTCAGGTCTATCAGCCTGAAACTTTTACAGCACACGCTGCAAATCAGGGGAAATGGCAGACAAAATTACCCCTTCTTTAAGAATACCCGCCGGCTCCGGAACACCCGGAGAGTCAGGCACAAAACTCCTTGACAGGGCATCAGCCTTCACATTCTTAGATCCCGGAAGGTGGGAAACCACAAAATCAAAACGGGAGAAAAAGAGCGACCATCGAGCCTGTCTAGGATTCAACCGTTTGGCAGACTCGAGATAAGTCAAATTCTTGTGATCCGTCAAGACCACCACGCGATGTTTAGCTCCTTCAAGCCAATTTCGCCACTCCTCGAATGCCCACTTCATGGCCAACAACTCCCGATTGCCCACATCATAATTGCGCTCAGCAGGCGAGAATTTTCTAGAAAAGAAGGGACAGGGTTTCATCACCGAGCCATCAGAACTTCTTTGCGACAAAACAGCCCCTGCTCCAATTTCAGAAGCATCAACCTCCACCTGAAAAGGGAGCGAAACATCTGGCTGGCACAACACAGGGGCAGAAGCAAAACGACGCTTCAACTCCTGAAAAGCCGCTACAGCCGCAGAGGACCAATTGACCACATCTGCACCTTTGTTGGTCAAATTAGTCAACGGTTTAGCAATACTGGAAAAGTTAGCGATGAAGCGACGATAAAAATTAGCAAAGCCCAGGAACTTCTGCAAGCTCTTCACAGATGTCGGCTGAGTCCAATCGTAAATGGCCTGAACTTTAACAGGGTCCATCTCGATAGTAGAAGGGGAAAAAATGAAACCCAAAAATGAAACCACCTGAACTCCAAAGAGACACTTTGACCCCTTCACAAACAAGGAATTCGCACGAAGGACCTGGAACACCATTCTGACCTGCTTCACATGAGACTCCCAATCATCCGAAAAGACCAAAATGTCATCCAAATATACAATCATAAATCTATCCAGGTACTCTCGGAAGATGTCATGCATAAAGGACTGAAACACAGATGGAGCATTAGAAAGCCCGAATGGCATAACCAGGTACTCAAAATGGCCCTCGGGCGTATTAAATGCTGTTTTCCATTCATCACCCTGTTTAATTCGCACAAGATTATACGCCCCTCGAAGATCTATCTTGGTGAACCAACTAGCCCCCTTAATCCGAGCAAATAAATCAGACAGTAGCGGCAAAGGATACTGAAATTTGACACTGATCTTATTAAGAAGGCGGTAATCAATACAAGGTCTCAAAGAACCATCCTTCTTGGCCACAAAATAGAACCCTGCTCCCAATGGTGACGACGACGGACGAATATGACCCTTCTCCAAGGATTCCTTTATATAACTCTGCATAGTCGCGTGCTCTGGCACAGATAAATTAAACAGACGGCCCTTAGGAAACTTACTACCAGGAATCAAATTAATAGCACAGTCGCAATCCCTATGAGGAGGTAGGGCACCAGATTTGGGCTCTTCAAATACATTACATCCCGGTAATCTGATAAAAACTCAGGGACTTCAGAAGGAGTGGAAGGCGAAATTGACAGCAATGGAACATCACCATGTACCCCCTGACAACCCCAGCTGGACACAGACATAGATTTCCAATCCAACACTGGATTATGGACCTGTAGCCATGGCAACCCCAAAACGACCACATCATGCAGATTATGCAACACCAAAAAGCGAATATCCTCCTGATGTGCAGGAGCCATGCACATGGTCAATTGAGTCCAGTACTGAGGCTTATTCTTGGCCAAAGGCGTAGCATCAATTCCTCTCAATGGAATAGGATACTGCAAGGGCTCCAAGAAAAAACCACAGCGCCTGGCAAACTCCAAGTCCATCAAATTCAGGGCAGCGCCTGAATCCACAAATTCCATTACAGAATAGGACGACAGAGAGCAAATCAGAGTAACGGACAAAAGAAATTTAGACTGTACCGTACCAATGGTGGCAGACCTAGCGAACCGCTTAGTGCGCTTAGGACAATCGGAGATAGCATGAGTGGATTCACCACAGTAAAAACACAGCCCATTCCGACGTCTGTGTTCTTGCCGTTCAGCTCTGGTCAAAGTCCTATCACATTGCATAGGCTCAGGCCTATGCTCAGAGAATACCGCCAGATGGTGCACAGCTTTGCGCTCACCCATGCGCCGATCGATCTGAATGGCCAAAGACTCATTCAGACCAGCAGGCGTGGGAAATCCCACCATGACATCCTTAAGGGCTTCAGAAAGACCCTTTCTGAAAATTGCCGCCAGGGCACATTCATTCCACTGAGTAAGCACAGACCACTTTCTAAACTTCTGACAGTACACCTCCGCTTCATCCTGACCCTGACACAAAGCCAACAAGATTTTCTCTGCCTGATCCACTGAATTTGGTTCATTATAAAGCAATCCAAGCGCCAGAAAAAACGCATCTACATCTCGCAATGCAGGATCTCCTGGCGCAAGGGAAAATGCCCAGTCTTGAGGGTCACCACGCAACAAAGAAATTATGATCTTTACTTGTTGAACGGGGTCACCAGAGGAGCGGGGTTTCAAAGCTAGAAACAGTTTACAATTATTTTTGAAATTCAAGAATCTAGATCTATCCCCAGAAAATAAATCAGGAATAGGAATTCTAGGCTCTAACATAGGATTCTGAACCATAAAATCTTGAATGTTTTGTACCCTTGCAGTGAGATGATCCACACAAGAGGATAGACCCTGAATGTCCATCTCTACACCTGTGTCCTGAACCACCCAAAGGTCTAGGGGAAAAGAAAGACAAAACACAGTGCAAAGAAAAAAAATGGTCTCAGAAGTCCTCTTATCCCTCTATTGAGATGCATTAATACTTTGGGCCAGCTGTACTGTTATGACGTGGTGGTTAGGAGCACCCGACCTGATAGTTAAACTCATACAGGACAAGCTCTGGGATGTGGGAGCTCTGCTGACCGCAAGCCCTAATCCTATCGCACACACTAAAAATAGCCGTGGAGCGCTCCTGACGCTCCCTAGGCGCGTCGTCACAGCCTCATAGCTAGCTAGCCCTAGAGATAGAAAATAAAGCCTACCTTGCCTCAGAGAAATTCCCCAAAGGAATAGGCAGCCCCCCACATATAATGACTGTGAGAAAAGATGAAAGTCACAAACGCAGAAATGAAATAGGTTTCAGCAAAGAGAGGCCAGACTTACTAAATAGACAGAGGATAGGAAAGAATCTTTGCGGTCAGCAAAAAAACCTACAAAAGACCACGCAGAGTGTGCAAAAAAGACCTCCGCACCGACTCACGGTGCGGGGGGGGGGGGGGGGGGACACTCTGCATCCCAGAGCTTCCAGCTAGCAAGACAAAATCAGGATAACCAGCAGGACAAAGAAACAACGAGCAAAAATAACAATAAGGAACTTAGCTTCTGCAGGAGAAGACAGGTCACCAGGCAGATCCAGGAGCGAACTGAACCAATGCTAAAACATTGACAGCTGGCATGGAGTAACGATCTGAGTGGAGTTAAATAGAGAAGCCAACCAAAGGATAAACCACGTCATCTGTGTAAGGAACCTCAGAAGCAGCAGCTTCACTCATAGCCACCAGAGGGAGCCCATAGACAGAACTCGCCGAAGTACCATTCACGACCACAGGAGGGAGTTCGACAACAGAATTCACAACACTTCTCCGAACATCTCCATGGATCCAGGCGACCAGCGGGTCCCAAACATATTTATGGTTTAGCGATGCACAATGGAGCAGATCTGTATTCTTCCAATCGGGGCCGAGGTCCCCTAGGTTGTTTCCTGCAGAATGATAAATCCGTGTCCCTCGTGTTGGAGCCATGATGTATTAGCAGCAGTCATGTAGGGTCCCCTGGATGTTTGAATGTCTTGACTGAATATCTGGCTGTCTCTGTCTCTATAGAGGCATGTAACCTCTTTTTATACTGAACAAGTGCCCTTGACTCAGTATTGACATAAAGGGTAAGAATGGAGATTAAATAATCAAGTAATGCTGTTTAATCTTATTTGCATAGTTTTTCCTCTGTTTTCAAAGTCACCAAACTATGTAGCTTACACAATGCATAATTAGCAAATCAGTAAACATCACTAATCATCTATATGTCATCGTGAGTACTCGCTAATCCCGCCCCCCTGCACAGTAGCTCCGCCCCCACCACATCACCACTCACAATCCGGCCCCCCACCCCATTACCACACACAATCCGCACCACATCGCCACACGCAAACCCGCCCCCCACCCCATTACCACACACAATCCCGCCCCCCACCCCATTACCACACACAATCCCGCCCCCCCACCCCATTACCACACACAATCCCGCCCCCCCACCCCATTACCACACACAATCCCGCCCCCCCACCCCATTACCACACACAATCCCGCCCCATCACATTACCACACATAATCCCGCCTCCACCACATCACCACACATAATCCCGCCCCCCACCACATCACCACACATGATCCCACCCCCCCACATCACCACACATAATCCTGCCCCCACCACATCACCACACACAATCCCGCCCCCCACCACATCACCACACACAATCCCGCCCCCCACCACATCACCACACAATCCCGCCCCCCCACCACATTAACACACATAATCCCGCCCCCCACCACATCACCACACACAATCCCGCCCCCCACCACATCACCACACATAATCCTGCCCCCCCACCACATTACCACACGAGGCTCCATCCCCACACATTACCACACGAGGCTCGGTCCCCACACATTAACACACAATGCTCCGTCCCCACACATTACCACACGAGGCTCTGTCCCCACACATTACCACACGAGGCCCCGTCCCCACGCATTACCACATGAGGCTCCATCCCTCCACATTACTACACAAGGCTCCGTCCCTCCACATTATTACACGAGGCTCCGTCCCCACACATTACCACACAAGGCTCCGTCCCCACACATTACCACATGAGGCTCTGTCCCTCCACATTACCACACGAGGCTCCGTCCCCACACATTACCAAGAATACCATTGGACACTAGCGAAAATTGCGATATCCCATTTAAGTTAACAAGAAAACAATTCCCACTTCGTCTAGCTTATTCCGTGAGAATTACTAAATCGCAAGGACAAACATTCGATAAGATTGACGTTCTCCTACCTGATCCTGTATTCACACATGGTCAATTATACACTGCATTCTCTAGAGTAACAATTTGTAAAGTTCTTTCAGTTCAAATTGTACCTGGTAGAAGTCAAGGAAAGATGTTTCAAAATGACGAAAATGACTATACATTTAATTGTGTTTACAGAGAAATTTTAACTTAATTTATGCTTCGTTTTGCAATTTGTTTTAGATGCTGGAATGAATAAAAAACGCACATCTTACTGAATCCAGTTTGTTTTTGATTTTACACTGTGAATAAAATGTATTAGTATTATTCAGAATTTTAATGATTATTATTATTAACTTCATTTTAAGTTAATTTACCACCTGCGTTAGCGCTATTGAATGTTGTCATTATTTACTTTAGTTTAGGCTACTTTCACACTGGCGTTTTTTTTTAATACATCGCAATGCGTCGTTTAGGGGAAAAAAAGCATCCTGCAAAGTTGTTTGCAGGATGCGTTTTTGCCCCATAGCGTTACATTACCGACGCATTGCGACGTATTGACACACGTCGCAACCGTCTTGCGGCGGACCGCCGGGAGCAAAAAACGTTAAATGTAACGTTTTTTGCAGCCGACGGACTGCTTTTTCCGACCGCGCATGCGCGGCCGAAACTCCGCCCCCACCTCCCCGCACCTCACAGTGGGGCAGCGGATGCGCCGGAGAAATGCATCCGCTGCACCCGTTGTGCGGCACAACAAACGCTAGCGTCGGAATCTCAGCCCGACGCAATGCGACGGGCCGAATCCGACGCTAGTGTGAAAGTAGCCTAAATCACCAGCAGCGTTAATTAGATAGCAATGAGCGTGCCGAGCGTTAGCTGGCTGGAAACAGCTAGTCAAGGATAAGAGTACAAAATGTTATATGAAATGTCAACATTACAGGCTTACACAAGTAAAAGTCTGTCTTCTTGAACAACACATAAATTCAAACTCCAACATGCAGATAACCGTCTGTTCTTCTTGGTTTGTTAAAAATAGTTGTCTAGTTAATTAAGATACAATGCTGTGTCTTCACAGCATCCTCAACAAACATTTTAAACTAGATAGTTTTAAAGTGGTCCTCTCACCAAGATATCCCATGTCAATATGACCTTTGGAGCAAATATGGTTGTTATAGCCTGGCCGTCCTGTATGGATGGATGTGGTTGATCCAGCAGAAATGTAATGCAACATTCAAATTGTGTATCTACCCTTTGTGCTAAAAAAATTATTGTGCGTGGGTTAGAGATGCTGGATTCTTAAAGAGAAATCTATGGACTTTATAGAGTAACCATTTAAATTGCACAACAGTTTAGTGTCAATTAAAAACTCTTTTTCTCTAACACTTCATTGAGGCACACAGGAAACCATGGGTGTATGCTACTGCCACCGAGTCAGCTTTATTGGTAGGAAGGCCATCCATGCTACCAAATAAGTATGTGTTCTTTTAAAGCACCACTCTGACATTTTTTTTTATTTCATTGCCAGAGTGGTATCACTAATGTACGTTGCCTGCATTTAGTTACAGTAAATACTTACCAACCACTGTCTTCTGCTGTTTTCAGCTTCCTTCCTGTCCTCTTCCGCAAGTTGTGAACTGCTGTATCCAGTGGTTGCTGGGCAGACCAGATGTCACTTCTCAATGTAAGCCTATGAAAGCCAGAATGCTGCTTTCATAGACTCACAATGTAAGATTTTGCTCTCTCTGACTTCTGGTAAGTTAGAAGTTGTCATAAGATGATGGAAGGAAAAGTGCTGAGAAAATTTATAAGACAGCGGCTGGTATGTACATTAATAGGTACAGGGAAACTAAATTAGTGATGCCACAGGGAAATAAAAAATAAATACATGCCAGTGGTGGTTTACCTGTATTTAAAAGCATTATTAACTAATTATTTCTATGCATAGGCCTCCACAAGAAAATAAAGTCCCCGATTCATTACATTTACTTTTGTCAGAATTTTGCTGTAAAATTATTGTTTGAAAATAATAATTTGCATCACACAAGTGGCATCAGTTAAGTCGGGAATACTCCTTTACGTGCATTTGTATTTCCAAGATCCTATCCCAATATGTAGTAGGTGTAATAATATTAACAAATGCCTTCATTTAAAAATGTAGTATAGTTTTTCTGATTCACTGTGTCTTTCCTCGTGCTGGTATTGCAGGACCTTAGGTATCCATGGTTACAACAATTAGCAACTAGCGGTCTCTCGATCAGTGGTTAAAACCATGGATACTTAAGGTCCTGCAATGCATGCACATGAGGAAAGAGGCTTAGCAAATCAGAAAAACTATACTATATTTCTAATTACAGGTATTTGCTAATATTATTATTACTCCTACTACATATTGGCATAGGATCCTGGAGATGGGAATACCCCTTCAAGTATATTTTCTATGATGGCACACACAAGCTGGAACACTGTACTATATATATTTCTTCTTGACTTTGGCAGGCATCTTCAGTCTATGCTACAGTTGGTTTGTCAGGCCATAACAGATGAAAATCATGTAGTCCGGAATGCAGCACTCTATGCTCTGGGGCAGTTTTCTGAACACTTACAGGTAAAGTTCTCAGGTTTTTTACCATTACTTTTATTCTTTTTTGTAGATGGGTTTTTTCTATGCAAAAAATTATTCTTTATTAGTGAGTGTCTAACATGTCATATCTGATGTATTGGAAGTTGTCCAAGTAGGACTGCTGATGATTTCTGGAGCAATAAAGATTACTGGTTCTCTTTCACATGCAAGGATGTCCATCTCTGTTTTGACTTTAATGAGAAGTGGCACTGCAAACTCTTTGAATTAGTTAGGTGAAACTACATCTCAATGAAAGACAGTGTTCACCCAATACCCTATCAGGCATTGATGGTATATTCCCATAGATAAGCCCTTTTACTATTCATAACAATGGTAGAAAAGAAAGCAAATTGCTTACTCACTTTAAAGGGAACCTGTCACCTCAATTTAGCGGGATATTAAAATGAGTTTTTACTGGTCCGATGGGCGGCGTATCCTCTTCATTTCTCCACCCCGTCCGTCCCTGTTTGCCGCAATATTTTAGTGAATAAGAGTATGCGTGCGCCATGTAGTCTTCGGTGGCGCACGAGCAGTATCCTTTGCCCTACTGCGGACAAAGCCGAAAAGCATTACTATGCATGCGTCCGCACACTATGTCCCGGAAGTATTTAGCTGTGTTTCGGGACATAGTGCGCAGGTGCAAGCGCAGTAAGGCTTTTCGGCTTTGCCTACAGTAGGGTAAAGCATACTGTGCGTGCGCCACCAAAGACTGCATGGCGCACACGCCAACTATGGCGCATGCATACTCTTATTCACTAAAATATTGCGGAAAACAGGGACGGACGGGGTGGAGAAATGAAGAGGATACGCCGCCCATCGGACAGGTAAAAACTCCTATTAATATCCCGCCAATTTGAGGTGACAGGTTCCCTTTAAAGGGAAACTGTAAGCAGGTTTTGCTACCTCATCTGAGAGCAGCATGTGTAGGCAAAGAGAAGCTGAATCCAACAATGTATCACTTAGATTACTGGGTGCAGCAGTTCTGATACAGAGTTTTTAGATTTAGCAATGAAGCAGAACTCAGAAAGCTAATGCCGCACACACCAGGCTCTACATGTGCAAAGTGCATAGCCAGTGAGTTGCCTATCGCAGGAGGGTGCACGTCAGGACCAGCTATTCAGAGCAATGGTAAGCTGCTGCTAAACAATCATTGTAAGCAAACAAAACCTCTGAGCTTGATGAGAGCGGCATCCCTGAAATCTGTTTTAACTCAAATCTCATGCTGTCTTAAGATTACATAGCAAAAACCTGCTGACAGATTCCCTTTAAAGGGTTTGTCCAGTGCTATGCTAAAAAATCTGCAGTCACGCAACATGACAGCGGAATGTTGAATCCTCACAGCATGCACAATGCGTGCTGTGAGGATTTTCTGATGTTGGCAACAAGTGTAGGTGGTCACATGAAACATACAAGTGATTCAATCGAGCAACACATGTCTAATCGGCATGTGGCCAGAAGTATGCAAATCACATACTTGCGGTCATGCCTGCTTCCGCTACCAAACCAGGAGAATCCTGGCATCTTTGTGTGCTTGCTGTACGAATTGAGAGATCTGCAGACTCATATCAAAAGATGATAGAACCCGTTTATGGTGAACTTAAAATCAAAAAGTCAACAAGACTATTCAACAGACTAATCCTAAAGTGTTGTGCATGTTTTATAAAAAATATATGATTTTAGGCAATAAAAAATAATGTAAAATTCTCCAGTAGTCTTCAATAACTATGGATGAAGAGTTGATTTGATAATTTTTGGACTTGATGGCGCTTAACCCCTTCGTGACCTTCACCATGCTAGCACTGCTTTGCGGGAGGTGTGTTTGTGCCCAGAGCAGTACTAGTATGGCGCCGCGATCGCATGGCCTCACGCTGAAAGCTGCGGCGATAGCGTGTGGGTATCAGTTGTATGTGACAGCTGACACCCCGCAGCAACGCCCACGATCGGTGCTAGCACCGATCATAGGCATTTAATCCCTTTGATGCCACTGTCAGTAGTAACAGCGGCATAGAGAAGCATTGCGCAGGGAGGGCTTCCCTGAAGGAATGCCTCCTTCCCTGCCTGTCAGATCCTGATCTGATATTCTGCAGTGCAGTGTGTCAGATCAGCGATCTGCTGTAAAATAGCGCTGTCCCACACTGGGACAATGTAATAAAGTTAAAAAAAATAAATATTGTGTAAAAAATATTTTGTTTTAAAAATCCCCAAATAAATGTATTTATTGAAAAAATATTTATTTTTTCTTTATTCATGTAAATTAACCCCTTAAGCCCCGAGGGTGGTTTGCACGTTAATGACCGGGCCAATTTTTACAATTCTGACCACTGTCCCTTTATGAGGTTATAACTCTAAAACGCTTCAACGGATCTTGGCGATTCTGACATTGTTTTCTCGTGAGATATTGTACTTCATGTTAGTGGTAAAATTTATTCGATATAACTTGCGTTTATTTGAGAGAAAAACGGAAATTTGACGAAAATGTTGAAAATTTTCGCAATTTTACAACTTTGAATTTTTATACCCTTACATCACAGAGATATGTCATGCAAAATACTTAATAAGTAACATTTCCCACATGTCTACTTTACAACAGCACAATTTTGGAACCAAAATTTTTTTCTCGTTAGGGAGTTATAAGGGTTAAAAGTTGACCAGCAATTTCTCATTTTTACAAGACCATTTTTTTTTTTAGGGACCACATCTCATTTGAAGTCATTTTGAGAGGTCTATATGATAGAAAATACCCAAGTGTGACACCAGTCTAAAAACTGCACCCCTCAAGGTGCTCAAAACCACATTCAAGAAGTTTATTAACCCTTCAGGTGTTTCACAGGAATTTTTGGAATGTTTAAATAAAAATGAACATTTAACTTTTTTTCACACAAAATTTATTTCAGCTCCAATTTGTTTTATTTTACCAAGGGTAACAGGAGAAAATGGACCCCAAAAGTTGTTGTACAATTTGTCCTGAGTGCGTTGATACCCCATATGTGGGGATAAACCACTGTTTGGGCGCATGGCAGAGCTCGGAAGGAAAGGAGCGCCATTTGACTTTTCAATGCAAAATTGACTGGAATTGAGATGGGACGCCATGTTGTGTTTGGAGAGCCCCTGATGTGCCTAAACATTGAAACCCCCCACAAGTGACACCATTTTGGAAAGTAGACCCCCTAAGGAACTTATCTAGATGTGTGGTGAGCACTTTGACCCAACAAGTGCTTCATAGAAGTTTATAATGCAGAGCCGTAAAAATAAAAAATCATTTTTTTTCACAAAAATGATCTTTTTGCCCCCAATTTTTTATTTTCCCAAGGGTAAGAGAAGAAATTAGACCACAAAAGTTGTTGTGCAATTTGTCCTGAGTACGCTGATACCCCATATGTGGGTGTAAACCATTGTTTGGGCGCATTGCAGAGCTCGGAAGGGAAGGAGCGCCATTTGACTTTTCAATGCAAAATTGACTGGAATTGAGATGAGACACCATGTTGCGTTTGGAGAGCCCCTGATGTGCCTAAACATTGAAACCCCCCACAAGGGACACCATTTTGGAAAGTAGACCCCCTAAGGAACTTATCTAGATGTGTTTTGAGAGCTTTGAGCCCCCATGTGTTTCACTACAGTTTAGAACGCAGAGCCGTGAAAATAAAATGATTTTTTTTTCACAAAAATGATTTTTTAGTCCCCAGTTTTGTATTTTTACAAGGGTAACAGGATAAATTGGACCCCAAAAGTTGTTGTCCAATTTGTCCTGAGTACGCTGATACCCCATATGTGGGGGGGAACCACTGTTTGGGCGCATGGCAGAGCTCGGAAGGGAAGGAGCGCCATTTGGAATACAGACTTGGATGGATTGGCCTGCAGGCGTCACGTTGCATTTGCAGCGCACCTGATGTACCCAAACAGTACAACCCCCCCACAAGTGACCCCATATTGGAAATTAGACCTCCCAAGGAACTTATCTAGATGTGTTGTGTGAACTTTGAACCCCCAAGTGTTTCACTGCAGTTTAAAACGCAGAGCCGCGAAAATAAAAAAATCTTATTTTTCCCACAAAAATGATTTTTAGCCCCCACATTTTTATTTTCCCAAGGATAACAAGAGAACTTGGACCCCAAAAGTTGTTGTCCAATTTGTCCTGAGTACGCTGCTGATACCCCATATGTTGGGGTAAACCCCTGTTTGGGCACACGGGAGAGCTCGGAAGGGAAGGAGCACTGTTTTACCTTTTCAACGCAGAATTGGCTGGAATTGAGATCGGACGCCATGTCGCGTTTGAAGAGCCCCTGATGTGCCTGAACAGTGGAAACTCCCCAATTCTACCTGAAACCCTAATCCAACAACACCCCTAACCCTAATCCCAACTGTAACCCCAACCACACCCCTAACCCTAACACACCCCTAATTCTAATCCCAACCCTAATCCCAATCGTAAATAAAATCCAAACCCTAACTTTAGCCCCAGCCCTAACTTTAGCCCCAACCCTAGCCCCAACCCTAGCCCTAACCCCAGCCCCAGCCCCAACCCCAGCCCCAACCCCAGCCCCAACCCCAGCCCTAACCCCAGCCCTAACCTTAGCCCTAACCCTCGCCCTAACCCTCGCCCTAACCCTAGCCCTAACCCTAGCCCTGATGGGAAAATGGAAATAAATACATTTTTTTAATTTTATTATTTTTCCCTAACTAAGGGGGTGATGAAGGGGGGTTTGATTTACTTTTATAGCGTTTTTTATATCGGATTTTTATGATTGGCAGCTGTCACACACTAAAAGACGCTTTTTTTATAGCAAAAAAGTTTTTGCGTCTCCACATTTTGAGACCTATAATTTTTCCATATTTTGGTCCACAGAGTCATATGAGGTTTTGTTTTTTTGCAGGACGAGTTGACGTTTTTATTGGTAACATTTTTGGACACGTGACAGTTTTTGATCACCTTTTATTCCGATTTTTGTGAGGCAGAATGACCAAAAACCAGCTATTCATGAATTTCTTTTGGGGGAGGCGTTTATACCGTTCCGCGTTTGGTAAAATTGATAAGCAGTTTTATTCTTCGGGTCAGTACGATTACAGCGATACCTCATTTATATCATTTTTTTATGTTTTGGCGCTTTTATACGATAAAAGCTATTTTATAGAAAAAATAATTATTTTGGCATCGCTTTATTCTCAAAACTGTAACTTTTTTTTATTTTTTTGCTTATTATGCTTTGTGGCGGCTCGTTTTTTGCGGGACAAGATGACGTTTTCAGCGGTACCATGGTTATTTACATCCGTCTTTTTGATCGCGTGTTATTCCACTTTTTGTTCGGCGGTATGATAATAAAGCGTTGTTTTTTGGCTCGTTTTTTTTTTTTCTTACGGTGTTCACTGAAGGGGTTAACTAGTGGGACAGTTTTATAGGTTGGGTCGTTACGGACGCGGCGATACTAAATATGTGTAGTTTTTTTTTGTTTTTTTTTTCAGATGAAATGTATTTATGGGAATAATATTTTTTTATTTAGTTTTTTTTTTTTTTATTTTTTAAACGTGGAATTTTTTTTTAAAACTTTTTTACTTTGTCCCAGGGGGGGACATCACAGATCGCCGATCTTACAGTTTGCACAGCACTCTGTGAGATCGGCGATCTCACTCATCGCTGCAGGCTTACAGAGCTGCAGCTGCAGCCTGCTCCTGACCCGGAAGTACTCCCTGCAGGACCCGGATGCAGCCCGGCGGCCATTTTGGATCCGGGGACTGCAGGGAGAAGACGCTCGGTACAAAGTGAGCACATCACCTTGTACCGATCGTCTCAGGGAAGCACGCAGGGAGCCACCTCCCTGCGCGATGCTTCCCTGTACCGCCGGCACACCGCGATCATGTTTGATCGCAGTGTGCAGGGGGTTAATGTGCCGGGAGCGGTCCGTGACCGCTCCTGACACATAGTGCCGGATGTCAGCTGCGATATTCAGCTGACACCCGGCCGCGATCCCCCCGTGAGCGCGTCCGATCGCTATGACGTACTATCCCGTCGGTGGGAATTAAGGCCCACCCCACCTCGACGGGATAGTACGTCATATGGGATTAAGGGGTTTAAAAAAAAAAAAACAGTTTAAAGTACACGTTTGGTATCAGCGCTGAGATATTATCTCCCAAGATCTTGGTGCCGAGATCTACATCTGAGCATGCGCCGCCCCTAGCCGGCAGCCATTTTCCCAGAGTCCAGCCCACTGCATAGAGGAAGCCATGTAACTTCGGGGGGCTCTGGGCTTTCACAAGATGTCGGCAGAGCTTCCACAGCACCAAACACCCGCAGCGGCGCTCCACACCGCACATCCGAACACCCTCTCATCCCCAGCCTGCGGCCTGCAGCAGCACTACACTCTTGCCTCCTCCAGCGGCAACGCTGGGACCCTGCTTCAACGCAGCCACCATCCCCGTTAACCAATAACATGCATCGATTATAAGAAGCACCACCATTTTATTTAGGATAAAAAAAAAGTTTTTTTTTTTTAATTATTTTTCTCCTCAAAATTTGGGGTGCGTCTTATAATCCGCTGCATCTTACAATCTGCAAAATACGGTAATTATTTTTTCTATAAAATAGTTTTTATTGTGTGAAAGTGTCAAAGCATAAAAAAATATATAAATGAGGTATTGCTGTAATAGTACAGACCCGAATAATAAAGCGGTCTTAACGATTTCACCACACGCGGAGCTGTATAAAAAAAAAAAAGAGCAATTCCTGAATTGCCTTTTTTTTTGTTTATTACGTCTCCCAAAAATTGGAATAGAAAGCGATCGAAAAATGTCATGTGCCCGAAAATTGTGTTAATAGAAACGTCAGCTCATCCCGCAAAAAACAAGCTATCACATGACTGTCAGCAGAAATATGAAAAAATTATAGCTTTCAAAATATGATGATGCAGCTTGTGCAATAAAAAGCATCTTTTAGTGTGTGACAGCAGCCAAACATAAAAACCCAATATAAATCTTGTATCGCTGTAATCACACCGACCTGAAAAATAAGTTGCCTAATCACTTATACCGTACGAGGAACGGCATAAAAAATAAATGAAACCAATTCTTCACATGCTGTTGATTTCTTCATTCTGCCTCCCCAAGATCGCAGTAAGACTCACACATTTATCCTGCGCACTGCGCTGAGTGCTTACACCGGGGTTTCCGTGTAAATCTCTGAAATACATGATTCAGACTGAACCTCTGGCTGAACATTCCCTATAATGAGGCAGATGGAGGCACTGTGGATGCCGTCTGACCTGTGATCCGGCGGTATCCATCTTTTTAGTATTGCATAAAAGTGCCTTCGGCCACAGTTTTGTGCGTTTCTGAAAAAGACACCACTGAACAGTGGCCCAGAGTAACTCTGCTGCCTCATTATAGTGAATGGATCCATCGGGGGTTTCATCTGAATTGTCTAATTGAGATTTAGATGTAATCCCCAGATTAAGTGCGCCGGATAATTGTGATACAAAACGTTATGTAAAATGTTCCCAATAAAAGCTTCCACTCAATCCACAAAAATGCAAGTCCCCACTCGGATCTGTCATCTGTTAACGGAAATATAGGGGACTTCCACGTTACTGGTAGCACAAAGGATCTGGAAAACCGAAATGGCTCCTCACCCTCCAAAGAAATTCAGCAAAGTCTCTACTTCCAAATTCAAATACGACCCTCCCTTCTGAGCCCCAGTGTGTCTAAACCAGATATACCGCCCACGTTTGGCATTTCTGTAGTAATGAGAGCCTGCATAATTTACAGGAACGTGTCTCCAGAAGCATGAGCTGGGCATAATAGACTGGTCACTACAACGGAAGTTTGCGATTTTCACTGCTGCCTGTTTCTGGAAAACACCCATGGAGACAAAATCGTCACTATCTATAGATAAATTCCCAAAGGGTTATATGTAATTTCCAAAATGGGGTCAATTGAGGGGGGGGATTCTGCTTTTCTAGCACTTAGGCTGTGTTCACACGTTGCGGTTTTTTTGCGTTTTTTCCCGATAAAAATGCTATAAAACCGCAAAAAAACCGCATACAATAAGCATCCCATCATTTAGAATGAATTTCGCATGTTTTGTGCACATGATGCGTTTTTTCTCGGTCTCCCATGACAGCACTACGGAGAGAGGGGATCCGCCCTTCAGGGACAGGAAACCTACAGATAAAAGGGCGGTACCTCTCCCTCGCATCAGTTGGTTTCCTGTCCCTGAACAGGGAACCTCTTTCCGGTGGTACCTGTTATGAAGACCGATGGACCGGGCGGTCGAGTACCGGCAGCGAGGAGGCTCCTGCCGCGGCTTGTCCGGCTCCCGAATCCGCCACCGCTGGAACCGAGGGGTTCTTCATGGTGAGCAGAGGGAGAACGCCGCCGATTCTGATAGAGGAAGGGGCGCTGGATCACCCGGAGCTTCTGTGCCGACAAGCGCACGCTCCGGGTGTACTAAGATGGCCGCCGCTCCGGAAATGCGGCAGGACTTCCGGGTCATCGCCGCGCGCATGCGCGGTAGCTTCTCTTCTCCCTGGACGTGATGCAGGACCAGAAGTGCGGGGGAACGCCGGAGGTGGCGCCAAATACAAATAGGGAGATGGTGCACACACAGTTGTCGCACCATCTCCCTGTAAATCATGGAGGACAGCGATCCACAGGAGCTGCAGCCTAGGCAGCAGCACCATAAGAAGACAGACCCTAAGAGCGCTAGGAGTGGGTCTAGCAGCCGTTCTACACAGCGCAGCAGGTCTGCTGCGAAGACTAGTTCACCTCCTCGGGAACCTTCCATTCCAGACCCAGGGCCCCCTCCAGAACCGGTACCTGCCTGCACGTCCGAATGGTGAGTTGATCTTCGTGAATGTATTATAATAGGGCTCCCTCTTCTCCCTTAATAGGGAAAGAAGAAGCTGGAGAAAAGGAAAAACAAATCCTGCCCCATCTGTGACAAAGCTTTACCAGTAGCCTGGGACAAAAAGCTTTGTAAATCATGTATCCAGCGTGTGCTATGTGAGGAGACTCCCGACTTTGCATCCGAGCTAAAAAATATTATTAGATCTGAGGTTCAGAATGCTGTATCTTCCTCCAAAAAAGGGAAAGATGAAGTAAAGGAAACAGCACAATCCCACTTTGTCCGATCCTCATCTGAAGACGCAGATTCGGACGATTCTGACTCCTCCCTATCCTCCTCCGAGGAAGATTCAGGCCGACATTGTTTTCCACTCGAGGAAGTGGATGCCTTAGTGAGAGCTGTTAGGGCTACTATGGGGGTGGAGGAGCCTAAACCTGACAAAACAGCCCAAGACGTTATGTTTGGTGGCTTGGGACAAAAAAAACGGAAAACCTTTCCTTTAAATCCCAATGTCCAATCCCTAATTAAAAAAGAATGGGAAAAACCAGATAGGAGAAACTCTTCAGTGCCCTCGCTTAAAAGAAAGTATCCCTTCGAAGATGACGCATCCACTTCCTGGGATAAGGCACCAAAGTTGGATGTAGCGGTGGCAAAAGCCTCGAAAAAATTTGCGCTCCCGTTCGAGGACATGGGTACCCTCAGAGACCCTTTAGATAAAAAAGCAGACACATTTCTTAAAGGGGCATGGGAATCGGCTGGGGGTAGCTTGAGGCCTACTGTTGCGGCTACCTGCACCTCCAGATCTCTGATGGTATGGATCGATCAATTAGAGAGTCAAATTAGAGACGGGCTACCCAGGAATAAACTACTGGATTCTATCCCTGCAATTAGAGCAGCAGCAGCAGCATTCCTGGCGGACTCCTCGGCAGACTCCGTACGGTTAACATCTAAGGCCGCTGCTCTCTCCAACGCAGCCAGAAGAACCTTATGGCTCAAAAGCTGGCCTGGGGATCTCCAGACAAAGCTAAAGCTATGTTCTATTCCGTGTGAAGGAAATTTTCTGTTTGGAGAGACCCTGGATGATATTCTCCAAAAAGCAGGAGACAAAAAGAAAGGGTTTCCAAATTTGGGCCCAGCCCCATTCAGGCAGTCCTTTCGGAATCGGAGATTTTTCCGCCGCAGACCCCCCCAGGGAGCAGAATAAATGGGAAGAAGGCAGGAGAAGGGATAGAGGTTACCTCTTTGGCAACACCTCTCGTGACAAAAAACCCGCCAAATGACATTGTGCCTACGGTAGGGGGAAGACTCACATCTTTCCTTCCCGCCTGGGAGAAAATATCCAACAACACCTGGATTCTAAACATCATACAGTACGGTCTAAAAATAGATTTTATTTCCTTTCCTCCCCGGAAGTATATAGAAACGAAAATAAGATCTTCAGTGGCAGAACAAGCAGCTTTAGAGAAAGAAATCATTTCCCTACTGCAAAAATCTGTGATTCAAGAAATCCCTCCTCAGGAAGTAGGAGAAGGGTTTTTTTCCCCTCTTTTTTTAGTACCAAAACCCGACGGGTCCTTTCGGACCATTATAAATCTAAAAAACCTGAACAAATACGTAAAAAATTACAAATTCAAAATGGAAACAATAAAGTCCACCATAAAAATCCTGTTTCCGAATTGCTACATGGTCGTGATAGACCTAACCGATGCATATTATCATGTGCCCATCCACAATCAGTCTCAAAAATTCCTGAGATTGGCAGTTTCCATAAAAGGACAATTAAGATTTTTTCAGTACAGAGCTCTTCCGTTCGGAATCTCTATAGCCCCTCGAATATTCACGAAGGTAATAGCGGAAATGATGGCCCACATAAAGGAACAAAATATATTAATAGTCCCTTACCTAGACGACTTTCTCATCGTAAGCAACTCGGGCCAAAGTTGCAAAGAACAGAGGGACCGGGTAATGACTATCTTGACGGACTTGGGGTGGCTCATAAACTTAAAAAAATCAAAGTTGGAACCCTGTCAAGTACAGGAGTTCCTAGGTCTGACATTAGACTCCCGAGTACAAGAATGCCGACTTCCAAACCCCAAAAAAGACAACATATTAGCCATGATAACGCAAACTTTTCACCATCCTTCCATGACTCTAAGGAGAGCAATGTCACTACTAGGCTCTCTGTCCTCATGCCTACCAGCGATACCCTTTGCACAGTTCCACACAAGAGAATTTCAGTGGCACGTACTCGAATGGCAGTCAATACTAAAAGACAAATTGGAAAGTCAAATCACCCTGAGTTCCTCAGTTATTCGTTCCCTTCATTGGTGGGCAGAGAGCCAAAACTTATCAAAGGGAGTTCCTTGGGTGACACAAATATCCCGGGTGATAACAACCGATGCGAGTCCCACAGGGTGGAGGGCTCATATGGGGGACAGAGTGGCCCAGGGAACCTGGTCAGTTCAGGAAATATCAGCATCCTCAAACCAAAAAGAACTTTGGGCAGTGGTTCAGGCTCTTTTTTCTTTTCTAACCTATAGTCAGGGACATCATGTCCGAATTTTTTCGGACAACAAAGTGACTGTAGCGTATATAAACCACCAGGGAGGAACAAGGTCTCAGGCACTCATGAGTTCTTCAGCCAAAATTTTCAACCTTGCAGAAGAAAATCTACTATCCCTCTCTGCGCTACACATTCAAGGTTCAAACAACGAGAGAGCAGATTACCTGAGTCGATCGCTGTTAAAACAAGGAGAGTGGTCCCTAAACCATTCCATCTACGATCAGATCACAAAAATGTGGGGAGCACCGACAATAGATCTATTCGCCAATTACAAAAACAAAAAGGTGAACAAATTCTGCTCGTTGAACCCGGTAGGGAATCCACAGGCTCTAGATGCCTTTATGATTCCGTGGACTCAAAAATTAACTTATGCCTTTCCTCCAACTATTCTGATCCCGGCAGTCATTCGGAAAGTCAGAGAGGACAAAGCGAAAATGATCCTCATAGCCCCGTTCTGGCCAAAAAGGATGTGGTTCTCCTGGCTGAGGATGCTTTCGGTCTCGGACCCATGGGTCCTGCCGAATATACCAGACCTTCTACATCAAGGGCCGATCTTCCACCCACAGGAATCGAACTTACATTTGACAGCCTGGTTTTTGAACGGAGACTATTAAAAGAAAGAGGTTTCTCGGATAACTTAGTTACCACGTTGTTTAAAAGTAGAAAACCCATCACTACTAAAATATATGGGAAAACTTGGAAAAAATTTCTGTCCGTCTCCAAAGTAAAAGTCCAAGATGGGCCCTCAATTCCTAAAATACTGGAGTTCCTACAAAAAGTTCTGGAACAGGGGTTGTCGGTTAGTACTCTTAAAGTACAAATAGCAGCTCTAGGAGCACTCTATAACCATAATATTGCGGCCAACCCATGGATAATTAGATTTGTTAAGGCGGTGACAAGATCAAAGCCATTAGTCGCTCAGAAAGTGCCCTCATGGGACTTAAATTTAGTCCTCTCAGCATTAACGGGTCCTCCATTCGAACCCATAGAGACGATTTCCATTAAAACTCTATCACTTAAAACCATTCTCTTGGTAGCGTTAACATCCGCACGCAGAATAAGTGACATTCAAGCCTTATCCTCTAATCCACCCTTCACTAAAATATTAGATGATAGAGTCACTCTTAGACCTGACCCGGCCTATTTGCCAAAAGTGGCATCAAAATTCCATAGGTCACAAGAAGTCTCCCTGCCATCCTTTTGTCCAAACCCAAAAAATGAGAAAGAGCAAAACTTCCATAATCTAGACGTCAGAAGGTGCCTAATCCAATACTTAGATTCCACCAGAGAGTATAGGAAGGAAGGCTCTCTGTCTGTTTCCAGGGTCCCAGAAAAGGATTTCGGGCATCCAAGGGTACTTTGGCGAGGTGGATAAAGGAGGCGATAGTCTTGGCATATTCATCCTCGGGGAATACGATCCCAGATGGTATAAGAGCACATTCCACAAGAGCAGTAGCTACCTCATGGGCTGAGAGGTCAGAGGTATCAATAGAGCAAATCTGTAAAGCGGCCACCTGGTCATCACCATCGACCTTTTTTAGACACTATAGATTAAATCTAGCCTCTGTGTCTGACTTAACCTTCGGACGAAGGGTTCTCGAGGCGGTGGTCCCTCCCTAAGCTTAGTCTCTGCAATTCTCTCCGTAGTGCTGTCATGGGAGACCGAGAAAGTCGTAGTTACTCACCGATAACGGTGTTTCTCGGAGCCCATGACAGCACTCGCTTATTCCCTCCCATCACGTGTGCGGTGAGCACCTTTAATTACATATAATTTATATACTGTATATAGTTTGAGTATAGGCACGGGGTTACTCTTTTAAGAAATGTTGTAATATGATTTTTTTCTCTGTTGTAAACTAACCTGGAGGTCCCCCGATGCTCTGTAAACCAACTGATGCGAGGGAGAGGTACCGCCCTTTTATCTGTAGGTTTCCTGTCCCTGAAGGGCGGATCCCCTCTCTCCGTAGTGCTGTCATGGGCTCCGAGAAACACCGTTATCGGTGAGTAACTACGACTTTTCCGCGAAAAAAACGCATTGCGGCAAAAAACGCAGCATGTTCATTAATTTTCCGTTTTTTTTTGCGGATTTCCCACTCCAAAATGCATTGGGAAGTGTCCGGAAAAAAACGCGGCAAAAACGCATGCGGTTTTCTTGCGGATTTCTTGCAGAAAATGTCCGGAATTCTCAGGAATTTTCTGCAAGAAATCCTGAACGTGTGCACATAGCCTTAGGGGCTCTTTATAAGGAATCCACAAACTAGTCTAGGGAAATCTGCGCTCCAGGAGGCAAATAGCGCTCGAGTCTCTCCGTATGGCAAAGTAGTACTGTACAGTCACATACGGGGTATTTCTACATTCAGTAGAAATTGTGGGACAAATTCTGCTACCTTTTTACCCATTTCTCAGTGTGAAAATATAAAACTTGGGGATAACACATAATCTTGGTGGTTAAAAATGTACCTTTTTTTTTAATTCTCTGCACAATGGTATAAAAGTTTGTGACACACGTGTGGTGTCCATATAATCAGTGCACCCCTAGATGAATTTATTGAGAGGTTTAATTGGTAAAATAGGGTCACTTATTGGGGGGTTCTGCTTTTCTCGCACCTCAGGGGCTCTGACAATATAACATGTCACCCTCAAGAAAGTGCAGCAAAATCTGCACGGTAATATGGCGCTACTTCCTTTCTGAGCTTTGCACTGTGCCTCAAAAGTAGTTTTCGACCTCAAGTGACTCCATTTTGGAAATTATACTCCTTGGGGAATTTATCTACTGGTGTAGTGACGATTTTCACTTCATGGGCGTTTACCAGAAACAGGCAGCAATAAATGTTGCCAAGTGAAAATTGCAAACTGCCGTTGTAGTGACCAGTACATTGCAGTCACCAGTACGTCATGCCCAGCCTGTGCTGTAAGTTAGGCGGGCTCTCATCACTGCAGAAATGCCAAACGTGGACACTAATATGTGGTTTAGGCAGACTGGGGCTTAGAAGGGGGGGGGGGGGGGGCATTTTGATTTGGGAGCGCAGAATTTGCTGAGTTTCTTTTGGCGGGTGAGGAGCCATTTTGCTTTTCCAGAGCCTTTGTACTACCAGTAGCGTGGAAGCCCCCTATATTTTTAACAGATGACAGATCTGAGTAACTGACTTGCTCTGTAGGTTAATGGCATTACTAACCTTCCAAGCGGCTGCACGTAGCCACACCCCACAGGGAGAAAATTAAAGGGAACCTGTCACCCCCAAAATCAAAGGTGAGCTAAGCCCACCGGCATCAGGGGCTTATCTACAGCATTCTGTAATGCTGTAGATAAGCCCCTGATGTATCCTGAAAGATGAGAAAAAGAGGTTAGATTATACTCACCCAGGGGTGGTCCTGGTTCTTTTATGGTCCGATGGGCGTTGCAGTCCGGGGCCTTCCATCTTCTTACGATGACGTCCTCTTCTTGTCTTCACACTGCGGCTCCGACGCAAGCGTACTTTGTCTGCCCTGTTGAGGGCAGAGCAAAGTACTGCAGTGCACAGGCGCTGGGAAAGGGCAGAGAGTCTCCAAAAGTTAAATAACACAGTCCTATGTATAGGGTGCGGCGATTCCGGATGTGTGCAATGAACACATCCGGAATCACCACGAGTACAGAAGTGGGCGGTGCTTTGGGCGGATTGGGGTTTCCGCTCCATCCAAAGCGCTGACAATATGGCCCGTGGAGACATACCCTTATTCGACATCAGTGTGTATTGCCACGCACATACCCGAAAAATGCAGCGCACGGAGAAATACCATACCAGAAAATAGTTTTGTTCCTCATATACAGTATCTCGCATAGGACAGTTAGTGCTGAAAGGACAGTTACACTTTTTATCAAGTTTATTACTGTTAGTTTTGTTTTTCTTGTGATAACTTCTTAGCTTACAGTCTTGTACCTACTTTTGCGAGTTTTATTTCTAACGTCTTGCCTTGGTCTTTCTTAGCCGAACATCAGCAGTTATTCCGATAGTGTGCTTCCATTGCTGTTGGAATATTTGTCACGTGTGGACCCATGTCATACAGCTCACCTCACTAAGGCTTACTATGCTCTTGAAAACTTTGTAGAGAACCTTGGTAAGTACTGAGACTGTCACTTTATGTGTACGAGTGAATGTGATAAGTAGCCTCCATAAGAATTTCAAGAAACTTAGGCAGGAGATATCGTAAAACCCATCTCCTGTGACGTTCATTCTTGCTACAGTTTGCATGTGGGGTTTATTCAGGCTCAACCTGCTCCATACCAAGCGTATGCTCCCTGTGTTACACGGCTGGCATCTGACAGCATCCGGAAGTAGCGAAGATTGCTGCTGTTTAATCATTTAGATTCCACTGTCAATCACTGACAGCAGCATTTAGACTGACCAGTTTGCGGTGAATGCATGCGTTAGATCCCATTAGCCTACTTGGACACTATGGTTGGGAACCAATGGGTTACAATGGCAAGTGTGGTCTTTCTGAAGTCCCCCATGGCATATATAGATATAGATTAATATGTATTATTATACATATATTAGTGTGCAATGCTATTTTTTGTATGGCACTAGGTGTTTTCCTTTTATGTTATGAGGCGGATCTGGGCAAAGTGTAGGCGGCATGCGGTCTTTTGGATTTTCCTGTGCATAACAGGACACCCAAAGGGTTGGCAATATCTGCCCTCCACCCAACATCTAAATTTCACCGGTTTCTGCATCCTTGGGATGCCGATATCGATGGGGTGGGAGGCTGCAATAGTATATTGCAATGCTTGGGGGAGTGTGTGGGGACATCATACTGCATGGGGGGGCTTTGTGAGGACATCATACTCTGTATGGGTGCTTAGAATATCGTACTACATGACGGTCTGTGTAAGGACATTATAGTGCATGGGGGGCTGTGTGGGGACATCATGCTGCATGGGGGTCTTTGTGGGAACATAATGTGTGGGCAGCTTTGTGGAGGCTTCAAGGGGACATCATATTATGTGGAGGGCTTTGTGGGGACATGATACTGCATATGGGGATATAATGTATGGGCTGTTCTGCAAGGACTTACTGTGTAGAGGGCATAATAATGTGGGCGTTTTTATGGACCGAATACTGTGTGTGGGACTTTGTAAGAACTTCATATAGTATGACAAAATCCTATATATATGAGATCTAACCTACATAATCAAATAATACAACATCCCAAATGGTATATAGGGAAAGAGAGGCATCAACAAAAAAAATTAAAATATCAAATATTTTGTTGAATACCATGATTAAAATAGTCAATCTAAAAAGATCTTTACACACAGAGATATCTTCAAAAAGGCAGCAAAGAGGGGCAAATTTACATACTATGAACATGAGCAGCAATGCAAAAGTATTAAGGAGATCCAAACTCCTAAAAAATGCTTTTGTCCTATCTAATGCCAGGTGAACAATTACGTTCCAAGAAAAAAATGTGCGAAAAAAATGCAAGGAAAGTGCAAAGTGCTAAGAATCTAACCATGTATACCAATAATGTTATAGTCAAGTGACTAGAATATATATGGTTCCTCTAGACAAAAATAGCTGTATCCTTGCAAAAAAACCCCACTTTTTATGGAGTTATACAACCTACATAAAGATGTGCTGTAATAGGAACTATAAGGTAAATAAACAGACTGCCAAATGCAGATAGCACTATGTAATGACAAAGGACTTACATTAAAGAAGAAATGCTGCACTATGTGCCTGCTTTGCTGTCACCCCGACAGTGCCATTTCGCCTACCAGGCTTCTTCCATATGGGGATATGCATGTAATGGCTGTATTTTCGCCCTTTAAGTAGTGTCCCTAGAAATGGCCACAGCTGTTTTACGTCAGAAGCTCAGATTGTAATCGCGCATGCGCTGCTCGCCGAGCCGCTCATATCCAAAAATAGTGACTTCCGGTCCTCCGCACTTGGAACGCAAGCGTGGAACGCTCGTGGAGCGGGGCCGGAAGTCACAGAGAAGCCCCGAGCAGCAGGGCATGCGCAGACTGAGTCTCAAAGTATGGGTTATATCGCTGTATAGAGTGGCGGTGGGTTTGTGTGAGGCGTGTCTTATTGGTGAAAGAAAATCACCAAGTTGAATAAAGGGACATATGATGAATAAAAGTGCTGGTGAATAATTAATGTAAATATAAATGACAGGCTAATATTGTCAGTGTAAGGCTGGAGTCACATTGCCGTATTTCTCGTGCGATAATCGCAACGCACTGCACGGACTGGCCGGCACCTCTCCTCACCAGAGCATGACAGCATGATGGATTACTATGCAGCTGTCAAGCTCAGGTCAGGAGAGCTGACAGCCAGTACAAGGTTTACCATGCGATTCTCGCAGGAGAAATATGGCAGTGTGTCTCCAGCCTAAAAGGGATAACCAAATGCACCAAAGGGTGTTACAAGTGCACATTAAAGTTAGATTAATTTAATAATATATAAAAAATGTTTAATAAATGAATAATGAAAAAATAATAAATGTAGAAATATAAATGATGAAAATGAATGAATGCATATTGGGGACAATACTTATCCCCATAAGCAAAAATTACTATAACTGTACAATATAGTGCATGTGAAAGGAATATTATGCATCGAAAACAGCTAAAACTCTATACAGCATCATTTTTGATCAAGGTATCGAAATGAATGAAAAGGAGCAGTATAATTTCTACACTTTATAAAAAGCAGTAAATTATATGATCTTGATTAGCTGACACAAGTAATTTATGTTAGGCCTTATTCACACTTCCGTGTTTAAACATGCACATGAAAAATGGTATCGGAGCCATCAGTGTTTTGGATCAGTGTGTCATCAGTGTATGGTCCATGAGTCCATTTTAACCATCCATGTGTCATCAGTGTATGGACCGTGTGTCCTTTTTTACCATCTGTGTGTCATCAGTGTTTTTCACGGATAGAACTAAATATATAACAGTTTCTTCTATCCTTTGCATTGTTAAATACAGATAGCACACAGATGCTATCCGTGTGCTGTATGTGTTTTTCAGACACATTGACTTGTATTGGCCTTTGTCATCCATCCGGTCTCCCAAGTGTTTTGCACGGACTCACAACGGACAAACTGTGTACGCTGCTATTGGCTGCAGCGATCACATGACACCCTCCGGATTTTGATACTAATAGACAGGTAACACTGCTTTGAGTTCAAAGCAGTGAAGCTGTTCCAAGACGATAGTATCAAAATTTTTCAGTCCTTTAGTATGGGGTTCTTTAGTAGTGAACCCCTTTAAGTGCTGATTAAAACTGATCTGTTGGGATTGGTAAGGCCATGTTCACACGTTCCTGATTTCCCTGCTGTTTTTTCTGCACTAAAAACCGCAGCTCTTGGCAGAAAACGCAGGTGCGTTTTTTTATGCGGTTTTTAGTGCGATTTTTTTTTTTATGCAGTTTTCTCTGCAGAGTCTGTGTGTTTTCTAGGAAGTTTTTTTAGGGTTAAAATGGCTGAAAATACCCTACCCCTAACCCTACCCCTAACCCTACCCCTAACCCTAACCCTACCCCTAACCCTAGATCTAACTGTATTGGGGGAAAAAAAATAAAAAATAAATTCTTTATTTTATTATTGTTACTACCTATGGGGGTGATAAGGGGGGGGGGGGGTCATTTACCTTTTTTTTTTATTTTGATCACTGTGAGGTTATCACAGTGATCAAAATGTGCCTGGAACGAATCTGCCGGCCGGCAGATTCGGCGGGCGCACTGCGCATGCGCCCGCCATTTTGGAAGATGGCGGCGCCCAGGGAGAAGACGGCCGGATGGACACCGGGAGGCCCGGTAAGTATAAGGGGGGAGATGAGGGCACGGGGGGGTGGCATCGGAGCATGGGGGGGTGGAATTGGGGCACGGGGGGACAGCCACACTCCGCCCACGCACTTCCTGCTGCGGCAGTTCTGCACCACAAACCGCAGAAAACCCGCAGATCTTTTTTTCGTCTGCGGGTTTTACTGCGGGTTTGACCCTCACAATGGAGGTCTATGGGTGCAGAACCGTTGCAGTGACATGGTACTTCTTTTTTACCGCAGCTATTCAGTGCGGCTTTTTTAGTGCATTTCCGCAATGTGGGCACAGCGGTTCCTGTTTTCCATAGGGTACATTGTACTGTACCCTGCATGGAAAACAGCTGCGGACCCGCAGCGGCAAAATCGCAGCGGTTCCGCAGTTAAAAACGCACTGTGTGTACATGGCCTAACAGTTATTCTTTAACCCCTTAAGCCCCGAGGGTGGTTTGCACGTTAATGACCGGGCCAATTTTTACAATTCTGACCACTGTCCCTTTATGAGGTTATAACTCTGGATCGCTTCAACGGATCCCGGTGATTCTGATATTGTTTTCTCGTGACATATTGTAGTTCATGAAAGTGATAAAATTTCTATATTACCTGCGTTTATTTGTGAAAAAGACAGAAATTTGGCGAAAATTTTGAAAATTTAGCAATTTTCTAACTTTACATTTTTATGCAATTAAATCACAGAGATATGTCACACAAAATGCTTAATAAGCAACATTTCCCACATGTCTACTTTACATCAGCACAATTTTGGAACCAAAATTTTTTTTTCTTAGGGAGTTATAAGGGTTAAAAGTTGACAAGCAATTTCTCATTTTTACAACACCATTTTTTTTTAGGGACCGCATCTCATTTGAAGTCATTTTGAGGGGTCTATATGATAGAAAATAACCAAGTGTGACGCCATTCTAAAAACTGCACCACTCAAGGTGCTCAAAACCACATTCAAGAAGTTTATTAACCCTTCAGGTGTTTCACAGGAATTTTTGGAATGTTTAAATATAAATGAACATTTAACTTTTTTTCACAAAAAATTTACTTCAGTTCAAATTTGATTTATTTTACCAAGGGTAACAGGAGAAAATGGTCCCCAAAAGGTGTTGTACAATTTGTCCTGAGTACGCCGATACCCCATATGTGGGGATAAACCACTGTTTGGGTGCTTGGCTGAGCTCGGAAGCGAAGGAGTGCCATTTGACTTTTCTATGCAAAATTGATTGGAATTGAGATGGGATGCCATGTTGCATTTGGAGAGCCACTGATGTGCCTAAACATTGAAACCCCCAAATGTGACACCATTTTGGAAAATAGACACTTTTCTAGATGTGTGGTGAGCACTTTGACCCACCAAGTGCTTTACAGAAGTTTATAATGCAGAGCCGTAAAAATAAAAAACTCATATTTTTTCACAAAAATGATCTTTTATTTTCCCAAGGGAAAGAGAAGAAATTTGACCCCAAAAGTTGTTGTACAATTTGTCCTGAGTACGCTGATACCCCATATGTGGGGGTAAACCACTGTTTGGACGCATGGCAGAGCTCGGAAAGGAAGGAGCGCCATTTGACTTTTCAATGCAAAATTGACTGGAATTGAGATGGGACGCCATGTTGCGTTTGGAGAGCCACTGATGTGCCTAAACATTGAAACCCCCCACAAGTGACACAATTTTGGAAAGTAGACCCCCTAAGGAACTCATCTAGATGTGTTGTGAGAGCTTTGAACCCCCAAGTGTTTCACTACAGTTTATAACGCAGAGCCGTGAAAATAAAAAATCTTTTTTTTTTCCACAAAAATTATTTTTTAGCCCACAGTTTTGTATTTTCCCAAGGGTAACAGGAGAAATTGTACCCCAAAAGATGTCCAATGTGTCCTGAGTACGCTGATACCCCTTATGTTGGGGTAAACCCCTGTTTGGGCGCACGGGAGAGCTCGGAAGGGAAGGAGCACTGTTTTACTTTTTCAACGCAGAATTAGCTGGAATTGAGATCGGACGCCATGTCGCATTTGTAGAGCCCATGATGTGCCTAAACAGTGGAAACCCCCCAATTATAACTGAAACCCTAATCCAAACACACCTAACCCTAATCCCAACAGTAACCCTAACCACACCCCTAACCCTGACACACCCCTAACCCTAATCCCAACCCTATTCTCAACCGTAAATGTAATCCAAACCCTAACTTTAGCCCCAACCCTAACCCTTACTTTAGCCCCAACCCTAGCTGTAGCCCTAACCCTAGCCCCAACCCTAACCCTGATGGGAATATGGAAATAAATACATATTTTTAATTTTATTAATTTTCCCTAACTAAGGGGGTGATGAAAGGGGGTTCGATTTACTTTTCTAGCGTGTTTTCTAGCGGATTTTTGTGATTGGCAGCCGTCACACACTAAAAGACGCTTTTTATTGCAAAAAATATTTTTTGCGTTACCACATTTTGAGAGCTATAATTTTTCCGTTCCAACAGTTGGTAAAATGGATAAAGCAGTTTTTCTTCGGGTCATTACGATTACAGCGATGCCTCATTTATATAATTTTTTTATGTTTTGGCGCTTTTATACGATAAAAACTATTTTATAGAAAAAATAATTTTGCATCGTTTTATTCTGAGGACTATAACTTTTTTAAATTTTTTCGCTGATGTATGGCGGCTCGTTTTTGCGGGATAAGATGACGTTTTCAGCGGTACCATGGTTATTTATATCCGTCGTTTTGATTGCGTGTTATTCCACTTTATGTTCGGTGGTATGATAATAAAGTGTTGTTTTTTGTCTCGGTTTTTTTTTTTTACGGTGTTCACTGAAGGGGTTAACTAGTAGGACAGTTTTATAGGTCGGGTCGTTACGGACGCGGCGATACTAAATGTGTGTACTTTTTTTTTTTTTTTTTATTTAGATAAAGAAATGTATTTATGGGAACAATATATATATAGTTCAGGATTTTTTTTTTTTTTTTTACACTATAGCATTGCCCCAGGGTGGGCATCATGTTATAGTGTAAGATCGCTGATCTGACACTTTGCTGTGCACTGTGTCAGATCAGCGATCTGACGTACACTCTTGGAGGCGCTGTGAAGCCACCTCCCGGCAGGACCCGGATGCAGCCCCGCGGCCATTTTGGATCGGGGCCTGCAGGGAGGAGGAGGTAAGAGACCCTCGGAGCAACGCAATCACATCGCGTTGCTCCGAGGGTCTCAAGGAAGCACGCAGGGAGGCCCCTCCCTGTGCGATGCTTCCCTATACCGCCGCAACACTGTGATCATGTTTGATCGCGGTGTGTCGGGGGCGGTCCGTGACCGCTCCTGGCACATAGTGCCGGATGTCAGCTGCGATAGTCAGCTGGACGTACTATCCCGTCACTGGGAATTAAGTCCCAGGTCACCTTGACGGGATAGTACGTCCAATGGGATTAAGGGGTTAAAGCAAAGGATGGTTAGTTTCTGCTTTGATTTAAATGGTTTGTGCACGTATATAAGTTTTTATTTTTTCTTAGTTTTTTTTTTTTATTTCACTGCTAAGGGTTCTAGCATTTCATGAAAACTTTTACTCTAATATTTTGGTGGAAAAAGCTGCAAAATTTTGACTCCATGTCAGTCAGCGCTTACATTTTGAGACTTTTATCTTTTTAATTTTATTTTCTTGGAGTAGGAGCTTGGGCAGGACGGCAGTGTGGCAACCCCTGCTCATCAAGATCATGACGAGTGGTGGCGTTCCTTACATCTCACTCCTTATTCCAGTCCCATAATGGACTATATTGGTGCCGTTTAATTAATTAGAAGTGAATGACTCCAGCATGCTCCCTCAACAAAACCAGTGTAAAAAAAATGCCAGTCTTGATAAATCAGGTTTTTTGCTTATTCACAGTAAAATCTTTTTCTTAGTTCCTTCATTTGGGAACACAGGAAAAATAGGGTGTATGCTGCTGCCACTAGAAAGCTGACACAATGCACAAAAACTTAGCTCCTCCTCAGCAGAGCACACCCCTCCAACTGGCACCAATCAGTTGGTGAAAAAGCAGTTGGAGAAGCAACATGTGAAGGAACAATATAAGAGAAATCACAATATAAAACTGTAACAATAGAAAGAATCAACACAGTTGTGAAAACATGGGAAGGTGCTGTATCCCCCAATAAAGGCTCAGAGAAACAAATTTTACTGTGAGTAACCCAACAGTCTTGTTTTCTGTATCGCTTCATTGGGGGACATCGGAAACTATGGGACATCCCAAAGCAGTCCCTGTTAAGGGAAGCTGCACAAACTCCATTCAGGTCATAGAACTAGGCACTGCCACTTGCAAGATTCTTCTACTGTACCTAGGCTGACATCTGCCAAAGCATAGTTATAAACACTGTAAAACTTGGCAAATGTCTGAATAGAAGACCATGTCGCCACTATGAAAAGCTGTAATGTGGATGTCCGATGCCGAACGGCCCAGGAGGCACCCACCCCTCGGGTATAGTGTGCCTTAATCCCAGTGGGAGGCGTTCTGTTCTAAACTTTGTATGCCTCCAAGATAGCAGGCCTGATCCAGCGAGCTATTGTAGCCTTGGATGCCAGGATGCATCTACGAGTTCTCTCGGGAATGACAGAGAAAATCCATCCTACTGAACTGGGTGGTCCTGGAAAGGTAAATGCGAATCACCCTGACAAAGTCCAATCTGTTCAGAGAATGCTCCAGGGGTTGAACCGAAGAAGGACAGAAGATGCCAAAAACCATGTTCTCATTGAGAGGAGACTACTTTCAGAAGAAATGAGGGAACTGGAGACAGTCACCTCATCCTGATGCAGAATAAGGAAGGGGAAGTGATAAGAAAGCTTTGCTAGCTCTGAGACCCGTTTGATGGAAGTAATGGCCATGAGAAAAAACACTTTTCAAAATAGACAGATACTTCTCTGAGGTGTTCAAAATGGGAACTCCTGAGAGCTTCCAGAACCAGGTTGAGGTCCCAGGGGTCCACTGGCAGTCGAAACTGAGGCTCCAAGTAAACCCGAAGAAAGGTTTGGGCCTGAGAGCATGAAGCTAGATTCTTTTGGAGCTGAATAGTTAACGTAGTTAACGCTGAGACTAACGATAGCGATCCGTGACGTTGCAGCATCCTGGATAGTGATATCGTTGTGTTTGACACGCATCAGCGATCCGGATCCTGCTGTGACATCGCTGGTCGGAGCTAGAAGGCCAGCACCTTATTTCGTCGCTGGATCACCCGCTGACATCGCTGAATCGGCGTGTGTGACGCCGATTCATAGTAACATAGTAACATGGTAACATAGTTAGTAAGGCCGAAAAAAGACATTTGTCCATCCAGTTCAGCCTATATTCCATCATAATAAATACCCAGATCTACGTCCTTCTACAGAACCTAATAATTGTATGATACAATATTGTTCTGCTCCAGGAAGACATCCAGGCCTCTCTTGAACCCCTCGACTGAGTTCGCCATCACCACCTCCTCAGGCAAGCAATTCCAGATTCTCACTGCCCTTACAGTAAAGAATCCTCTTCTATGTTGGTGGAAAAACCTTCTCTCCTCCAGACGCAAAGAATGCCCCCTTGTGCCCGTCACCTTCCTTGGTATAAACAGATCCTCAGCGAGATATTTGTATTGTCCCCTTATATACTTATACATGGTTATTAGATCGCCCCTCAGTCGTCTTTTTTCTAGACTAAATAATCCTAATTTCGCTAATCTATCTGGGTATTGTAGTTCTCCCATCCCCTTTATTAATTTTGTTGCCCTCCTTTGTACTCTCTCTAGTTCCATTATATCCTTCCTGAGCATAATTATATCCTTCCTGATTCAGCGATGTCTTCACTGGTAACCAGGGTAAACATCGGGTTACTAAGCGCAGGGCGGCGCTTAGTAACCCGATATTTACCCTGGTTACCATTGTAAATGTAAAAAAAACCCAAACACTACATACTCACTCACATTCCGGTGTCTGTCGCGTCCCGTGACGTCACCGCTGTGCTCTGCTTTACGGCCGGCCCTCAGTCAGTGCGGGAAGCTGACGGCGAGGGACGCGACAGACACCGGAATGTAAGTATGTAGTGTTATTTTTTTTTTTTTACATTTACAATGGTAACCAGGGTAAATATCAGGTTACTAAGTGCGGCCCTGCGCTTAGTAACCCGATGTTTACCTTGGTTACCCGGGGACCTCGGCATCGTTGGTCGCTGGAGAGCTGTCTGTGTGACAGCTCTCCAGCGATGCTGCAGCGATCGGCATCGTTGTCTATATCGCTGCAGCGTCGCTTAATTTGACGGTACCCTTAGCCCTGCAGTGAGCTGAGGGCAAGCCCTGCATCTAGTCTTGCTTGAAGGAAGGCCAGAATAGAAGGAAAAGAGAAGGCCATTGGCTGGGTGTGATTACTCATAGTAGACTCAAGATGATGCAGGCTTCAGAGCTTGGATCGTCATCTGAATCACTCCTCCTGAGAACCCGGATGCTCTTAGAACCGCGGTTTCAACAGCCACGCCGTCAAATTTAGCGACTGATATTTCTCGTAGTAGATGGGACCCTGAGAAAGCAGATCTGGTCTGTCTGAGAGTTTCCAGGGAGCTGCTGCGAGCAGATTGTTGACTTCTGCATACCAGTCCCTTCTGGGCCAATCTAGCGCTATCAACCGGCACGCCCTCTGCTTTGATTTTCTTCAACAGCCTGGGAGAAGGGGAAGCGACGGTAACAGGTAAGGAAGCGCGAACCAAGACTGCTTTATCGCCAGCACATCGACGCCCACCGTGAGAGGATCGAGGGACCTGGAGACATACTAATAATCTGCTAACTTGCCAGGTGCAGCTCCTGCAAGGATCACTTGACGGAGTTGCTTAGCCAATGCATATAGACTTCGACAACCACATGGTGACAAAGGCAGGACATAAGAAGGAACCTGTTGCTTCAAAAGTCAACTTAAACAAATCCATTAGTCTGTCATTGGGGTCCTTAAGCGATGCCCCATCCGTAAGGGGAAGGACCTTGTTGGTGGATAGTCTGGAAACGAGTCTACTGCCAGAGAGACGGTCCAATTTTCCGTAAGGTCTGAGGCAAATGGACACAAATTACCAAGCCTCTTCCCTCTCTGGAAGAGTCTGGTTGGGTTTCCCTTTCCCTTGAAAGGACCTTCTCAAATCCCTTATATGGGGGCAAAAACTGTAGGAGATCACCTTGATAGTCTGAGGACACTCCCTGATCGTAGGGCTCTGAAGGGGAATCCTTAACATTAAGCGTCTCGTTAACCGCTACAATAAGACTCTCCACCATATCTCACATGTTAAAAACCTGGTCAGAATTCACGTCTGACTTAGCCTCGGAGTACATCTCCGGTACTGCTGGTGCATCTGGGGAGCATGACTGGGAAGAGGGGCCAGCGGGCGAGAAGATGAACTGATGCGACTCTCCTGACTAGCCCTCTTAACGACCATTGCTGATATCCATAGAAGAATGCAAGGAAGGGTTATGGGATCCACCGGCGTGGACAGGGGGCAATCTGTCAAGCATGGATACCAGGGTATGAGACACCTTGGTTGGATCCTCAATAGATTGAGAAAGAGAACACGCCCACGCCAGGACAAGGTTTCCCTCTCATGGGGAACAGCGGGTGACTCCTGAATAGTAAAGACAGAGGGATTGCTATTGCTGCAATCCTGAAAGAGGGTAGAATACTGAGCCAAAGGCAGTGTACATTTACAGGAAGAGTAAACAAATTGTTTGACAAGATTAGTAGAGGCTGGCGGGCAAGAATGCTCTTCTTTTAGCTTTAGGCATGATTGAAGAGAGAAAGACAGGCTCACTAACAAATGCCAGAGTTTAGGGGACAGAAAAGAGGATAATGCTGAGGAGAGAGTCAGTCTGCAGAGCAGAGCCTACTCACGGGAAAGCTGAAGTCTTGCAAGCTGAACCAAAGGCACTTGCTTCAGGAAGGCTGGCTGGAGATGCTCCCGTGATGCGGTGTCCGGATGCCGAAAAATGGCAACCGTGGGGAGGAGGAGGGTTTCAGACAGAAAAGGGCACACAAATTCTAGCGCCACAGGAAGAGAAGGGGCGTGGCCTAGGTGGCTGTGAGAAAAGCCACTTGACAAGGAAGTCTGGAGGGAGGGGGGGGGGGGGGACTGAGCCGAGCGCCACACAAAAGGTAGGGCCTAGATTAAGAGAGGCTGGCGGACACATAGGGGAGCAGTTTGAAGGACTAAAGACCAGATGAATGCGAGCCTAAAGCCTGGTGCAGTAAAAAGAAGGAAAAGAAAACACATACGCACAAATAAACAGCCCCACACACATGTCCCCCAAATACAGAGCGTCATATAAATGAACATTGATAAAATCTGACAGGATTCTCTATTTAAGGACACTGTAACCACCTCCGATGAATCCACTTCTGATTCTGGAATTTGGCCAGATGTTCCATTCTGAAGCACTCAGAGGTGGGGAAAACTTGTGGAAAAAAGGGGTACCCCTTAGTCCCTGGAGATGCATTGGATGTAAGAAACAGACTTCAAAATTTCACCGAATTGCGGGATGTCTGTACTTCCTGATGTCGGCGGGCTCTGGTGGGCAAGCGGGCAGGACACATGAAAACTTATGATATGTTAGGACACGGGATATCAGTCTACGCCATCAATGTGTCTACATGGAACTACAGTGTGACTGTTCATGCTGTATCCCTCCAAGGGATAGATGAGGAAACCCGCTGAAAACTGAGGTAGATATGGGTCTAATGAAAAATCAATGTCCGCCTCCTACTTATGCTAAGCTAAACTGATTAACTTGATACCAGTTGGTGGGGTGTACGCGGCTGGGAGGAGCCAATTTTTTGTGCACAGTGCCAGCCTCCTAGTGGCATCAGCATACACCCATTGTTTCCTGTGTCCCCCAATGAAGCGATAGAGAAATCGGGGCCATTTAATTATGTAGTGTTTGTGTGAGAATTCGGTTCTAAGTAGCTGAAATGTGTCCACTTGTTTAATGACATTTCTAATATATAGCTATCCAATGGTTTAATGCAGGTAGTAAAATTGAGCCGTACCTCCCCACCTTGATGGAGCCGATATTGAAGTCACTGAGCAACTCGGAGAATGTCAAATTGAAGGAACTCTCAGTGAGCGCTTTGGGTGCCATTGGTGAATATGCATTCTTCTGTCCCTTTTTTGTTTTTTTTAGTCCAGTGCATCAGTTTTTACCACAATTTTGAGTTTCCTGCAACCAATCGACATTTGTCAGGGTTTGCAACTTTCTGCAAACTTAAGCTTTCTTTCTGTTTTTGTCAGCCAATGCAGCCAAGAAATTGCTCTGCCCATATTTTCCTTTCATAATGGAAGTATTGAAAGTTCATTTGACGCAAACAACCGAGGAAGGACGACCTATTCAGATTCAGTGTTTAGGTGAGTGGATGGAAGTAGAGTGGGTAGATATGTTTTGAACTGTTCACTTGTCTAAACTGAGGAAGTCTTTTTTATTATTATTATTATTATTATTATTATTATTATTTTTCTTCAATTAACACATTATCTACCAATGTCCTTTTTTTGGGACGCCTAATCTTTAGCTTCTAGCAACTAAGATTTTATAATTTTTATAATTAGGTCCAATTTTTTGTGTTGTGTTTGTAAAATGAATGTTTTCAAAATAGAAAATCAAGTCATTGTCATTTTTAATTGAATATTGGGACGCCCTTTTCTGAAAAATCCGTACGTGTAAAAATTTTAATTTGGCAAGTAATGGGTTAACTAATCTATCTTAATCTATTGTCAGAAACCCTTGGGGTTCTGGTGAACACTCTAGGCAAAGAAACATTCTTGCCATTGGCTGAAGACTGCTGCCTTCTAGGACTCAACTTATGTGACAGATTTGATGACCCAAATATCAGAAGCTGTGCGTAAGTTATTCCACACAACACAGGTCAATATGGTTGCAAATGCTACCAAAAATAAATTTGTCCCTACTTTTAGAAACTTTGGACCCCAAAGTTCCCAAGTGATTTTATTTATTTAAGTTTTAAACATTTCACGGCACTTAGAACTTTTTTTTCTAATTTTTTCCCCACAATATTATATGGAAAAGATACATGATGTAACTCAAAACTGCAACTGATTCCACAGAAAACCGCCCAGTGGTGAAAGGGTTAAAGTATTGTATTTGTAATTTTTGTTACAGCTATAGCCTATTTGCTGCTCTTTCTGGAGTTATGGAAGCTAATATTTCTCATCATCTGGAAAAAATTACAACTATGATCCTGCTGTCTTTAAAATCAAGGGAAGGAATTGTGGTGAGTTTTGATTAGAAGAACTACTTACATGTATCTGCAGTTCCATATAACTGCATCCTGAAAAAGGTATTACTGCTGTAACGCCTAGAACCCCTGTGAACTGAGGGTAGATAACCATGAATCCCTATCAGCTGCCTCCTCCTGCTGCTACTGTATGCGGATAAAGCATGGTTCACTAAGTCTACAGGCTGGCGGAGGGGGAGAAGGATGCTGCCTCATGCTACTAATATACAGGGTGGGCCATTTATATGGATACACCTGGGTGGAACATTTATAAAGTTGGATCCAAAATGGCTGACTACAAAATGGCCGCCATGGTCACCACCCATCTTAAAAAGTTTTCCCCCCTCCCATATACTATTGTGCCACAAACAGGAAGATATCACCAACCATTCCCATTTTATTTAGGTGTATCCATATGCATGGCCCACACTATACATTACATAATTGCAAGGTGTGGGGACTTTATTTGTATTTTTGATTTCTCTATCGCCTCTCATTGGGGGACACAGGAACCATGGGTGTATGCTGCTGCCACTAGGAGGCTGACACTATGCACAAATAAAGTTAGCTCCTCCTCTGCAGTGTACACCCCACCGACTGGCATTCTGCACTCCAGTTTAGCTTAGTGTCAGTAAGAGGTGGACACGGGTCTTTCATTAAACCCATATCTACCTCAGTGTGCGTCATTTTTCTTTCAGGTTTTCTTCCGGAGGGATACAGGGTGAACAGTCACACCTGTAATCCCACAATATGGACTATGAATACGGCGTGTACTACCACCCCGTATCCTCATAGATCCCACAGCAGGACCAAGATCCTAGCACACAAGCGTGCTTAGAAGTCCGGTCCTAGCTCCGTCCCCCACCCACTCGCCCACCAGAGCCTGTCAGCTGGAGGAGACGAGGACGTCCATCGCCAGCTCCACGGACGTCTAATAACTTCCACGGTTTGAGGTTAGTAACGGACGGCGTGGGATGTTTAGGTGAATATCCTTTAACTCCTCATCGGTCTCTCCTTGGGGGGTCTCTGCGGATTCTCTAAGAGCGGGGAAATATGGGCGCTTCCACACTACTTTTCCTGCGGCCGCATCTTTACTCTCTGCTGTTACTGTGGCTGCACTTTTCCTGGCACAGACCCCCGCAGTAGCCTGGGCGACAGTCCGATTCTTTTGCGCGGCGGCCCTTGTGACCGGCCATACTGCTTCGTCCACGGCGGCCGCACTTTTACAGGCAGTCGCACTGTCTTGCCTGAGGCCGTATCCTTGCTCTGTGCAGCGCGGCCCCCTACAGGCAGCCACGCCGTTTTCCCTGGCAGCCGTACCTTTCGGAGCTGACTCGCAGACCCGCGGTCCTCTCCGGCGGCCGCCGGCTTCTAATTTAGACCCCGGACGCGACTCCGCCCACTTCCCTTTTCCCTCGGGCGGGCTTTTCTCCCGCCCGACGGGTATATCTTGGCGAGCTACGCCCACCGGCGCCATCTTGGCCCTACTGTCCTCGCGGTTAGCCCCGCCCTCTTCTGCGCCGCTGTAGTCTCCCTTTTGGCGCCAGGAACGCTCTGCTCCGCCTCTTTTTAATATCGCAGATCCTGGCGTCCTCATTCTTGGCGGTCTTATGTCGGCCCTGCAACACTGAACAGAAGAGTGTCTCACAAGCCCCTTACCGCCTGTAGTAAAGGACTATCGTTCCGGGATAGCATCTTCAAAGCCTCCATCAGGAAAACGCTTCGCAGCCATGAGTAGCTCTGCTCTGCAGTCTGACACTCTCCTCTGCTCTCCTGTCCCCTAAACTTCTGGCATTCGTCAGGGACCCGTTCGTTCGTCGTGTCTAATTCTAAGGGAGGTGGCTCTCGCCCTCCTGTTTCTGCCTCTTCTGCCTTAGTCAAACACTTTGTGTGTTCGTCTTGTAATTGCAAGCTTCCCTCAGGTCAGTCCTCTCCGATCTGTCAGGCCTGCAGCAACCCCGTTATGCCCACTGCCCAGGACCCCCCTGCTGTTCCGCCTGAGAGCGAAGCCTCCACCCCAGCCTGGGCTTCTGTTCTGTCACAATCCGTAGCGGATCTAACACTGGGGTCTCAAACTCTTGTGTCCGTGCTTGATAGGTTACCCTTGCAGGCCCCCGAAGTAGCCAGCGGGTCGCAGGAGGCTCCATCTAAGCCTTCCGTTATTGGCCGCAAAAGGTCCAGACGGGAACGCCGGTCCGAGTCCTCTTCCCTTTCCATCTTGCCCCATGGTCCGAGGCTTTCTCTGATGCACCTTCGGAGGATATCTCAGAGCTGGAATCAAACCAATTCTCTAGCATGAGAGATATGGTTCAGAACCTCTTTGGAGCGATAAATAAGACCTGTGGCATCAAAAATTCCTCTACGGAACCCGCAGTTTTTCGCTCCTCACCCTGAATTCGAGGAGATCATGACCAGAGAAAGAGAGAATCCGATCAGACGATTTCAGAGAGGAAAGCGCCTTGGCGTTTTATATCCTTTCTCTCCGGAGCTCACCCCTAATTGGATGGTTTCTCCCTCGGTAGATTCCCCAGTTTCCAGGCTGTCCACCAATACGGTCCTCCCACTATTCCGGCGGAGCATCTCTGAAGGATTCTAATGATAGTCATAGAATCCTTTGCAAAGTCTGCTCTATGCCCAGCCTTTGCTTCCACCTGGGTTTCAATATCCATATCCAAATGGGCCAAACAACTCCGTCAGGGCATCCTGGATGGGGCTCCACCCAGACAGCTGACGGAGCTTGCCAACCAAATTTCTCATACGGGTGAATACCTGGTCTCCGCTTCGCTGGATGCCGCGTCTTGTACGGCTCAGGCGTTTAGCAATGCTGTTGCCATCCGTCGGACCGCTTGGCTCAAGGCCTGGCAGGCGGATTTGTCTTTTAAGAAGTCCCTTACCAGCCTGCCTTTTCAGGGTTCACGTCTTTTTGGCTCTAAGCTGGACCAAATCATTAAGGACGCCACCGGGGGCATAAGTTCTCTTCTTCCCCAGTCTAAACCTCGTCGCCCTCCTCCTAGGCGGCAATTTCGGTCCTTTTGGCCCTTTCACTGCTTTGCGGCGTCAGATTCCTTGTCCCAACAGCTGAGGCCGCAGGCACGACAAGAGAAGAAGGTATCCCTTTACATTGGGAGTAGCGAGAACGCCAGGAAGGAGTGGGTCTAAAGTTTAAACCCACTCCTTCCTGGCGTTCTCGCTACTTCCAAGGTAGATCCTCCAGGTCTAGGACTGGAAGATCCACCTCGGCATGACTCTCGACAAGTCCCCAGCACACTTCCCAGGCTGGGCGGCCGTCTCCTCTTCTTCAGAGACGTCTGGATCTCCTCAATAGCGGACGCATGGGTCAGGGAAATTGTATCCTCGGGATACAAAATTGTTCGTTTCACGACCCCAGGATCGTTTCTTCGAATCCCGACCTCAAAGAGACCCCGCTCTAGTTCCGTGTTTCTTCACTGCCATCGCTTCTCTCCTGAAATCCGGGATAATCGTTTCCAGTCCCAGAACAAGAACGCTTCACAGGTTTCTATTCAAATCTTTTTGTGGTACCGAAAAAAGACGGCAAGGTTCGTTCCATTCTGGATCTCAAATTGCTGAACAAGAGTTTGTCTGAGACACTTCAGGATGGAATCCGTTCGATCAGTAATTGCTTCCATGGAGGCTCAGGAATTTCTGTGCTCCATAGACATCCAGGACGCCTACCTCCATGTTCTGATATTCCCGGGACATCACCGATTCCTGTGTTTTGCAGTACTTCAGGAGTACCTGCCGTCGCCCTGCCGTTCGGTCTTGCAACCGCTCCCAGGGTTTTCACGAAGATCATGGCAGCTCTGATAGCCATCTTGAGGGTCAGGGGCCTGGTACTTTTTTCCCTACCTCGACGACATCCTCATCAAGGCTCCGTCTTTTTCTCAGGCTCACGAAAGCCTGTCCATCGTCCTCGACATTCTATCCCGTTTCGGGTGGCTTGTCAACAGGAAGAAATCCTGTCTTGTCCCTTCTCAGCGCCTCGTTTTTCTGGGCATGCTCTTCGACACTCGTCAGACCAAAGTCTTCCTTCCCGAAGACAAGAGATCCATCAGGAAGTTCACTTGCTCCAGGGTCCTCGGCTTTCCTCCTTCCGATCGGCCATGAAGCTTCTGGGAAGGATGGTTGCAACATTGGAAGCGATTCCCTTTGCCCAATTTCACTTGCGACCTCTTGAGCAGGCCATCCTATCAAAGTGGGACAGGTCTGTCTTCTCCCTGGATCGACCTCTCCCCGGGTCAAGTGGTCTCTCAACTGGTGGCTGACGTCACCTCTCATCTCCCAGGGCAGGTCCTTCCTTCCAGTTCCCTGGCAGGTGGTGACGACGGACGCCAGCCTTCTCGGCTGGGGTGCTGTGTTTCGTTGCCTAACTGTTCAGGGTCGTTGGTTGGCGCAGGAGTCTTCTCTGCCGATCAACGTCCTTGAGATTCGGGCCATATTTCTGTCCCTTCGTCACTGGGAAAGGATTCTCTGGAGTCTACCAATCCGAATCCACGGCTGTGGCATATGTCAACCATCAGGGGGGGGGGGACTCAGAGCTCCTTGGCCGAGGTATCCAAGATCCTCCTCTAGGCAGAGGCAACGGTTCCGGTGATATCCGCGGTGCATATCCCCAGCGTGGACAATTGGGCCGCCGACTTCCTCAGCCGCGAGGGCCTCGCGGCAGGGGAATGGTTCTTGCATCAGGACGTCTTCCATCAGATTTGTCTTCGATGGGGGACTCCGGACGTGGACCTCACGGCGTCCCGCATGAACAGAAAGGTCCCTCGGTTCGTCTCCAGTGGGCGTCGACGCTCTGGCCATTCCTTGGTCGCAGTTCGTGCTCCCATACCGGTTTCCTCCCCTTCCCTTGCTTCCCAAGCTGTTGAAAAAGATCAAGGCAGAAGGGTTGCCGGTCATTCTGATCGCCCTGGATTGGCCCAGGAGATCTTGGTTTGCAGAGATCGTCAATCTTCTCGCGGACGCCTCCTGGCGCCTTCCAGACAGACCCGATCTGCTGTCTCAGGGTCCGATCTGCCACCCGAATTCTCGGTCGCTCAGTTTAACGGCGTGGCTGTTGAGACTGCAGTTCTAAGAGCGTCCGGTCTTTCAGACTGTGTGATTCACACTATGATCCAGGCTAGGAAGCCTTAGTCTTCCAGGATCTACTATCGTACCTGGAAGGCTTACTTCCGTTGGTGCGAGTCCAACCGCGTTTCACCTATGTCCTTTTCCCTGCCTTCCATTTTGGCCTTCCTTCAGGCTGGACTGGATTCGGGCCTTGCTCTTAGTTCCCTAAAGGGCCAGGTTTCTGCGCTCTCTATCCTTTTTCAGAAGACGTTATCTTCTCGGCCACAGGTTAAGACCTTCCTTCAAGGAGTATCCCATGCTGTCCCTCTGTACAGCGCCCCTGTGAATTCATGGGATTTAAATCTTGTGCTGGACGTTCTGAGGGGTTTCCCTTTTGAGCCTCTCAGGGAGGTTTCCCTGTCATTTCTATCCTGGAAGGTGGCCTTTCTTGTGGCCATCACTTCTATCCGCCGCGTTTTCGAGTTGGCGGCCCTTTCTTGCCGACCTCCTTTCTTGGTTATCCACCAGGACAAGGTGGTCCTCAGGCCTCCGCCTTCCTTTCTTCCTAAGGTGGTTTCCACCTTCCACCTCAACGAGGACATTGTTCTACCTTCCTTTTCTCCAGCTCTGATTCATCCTCTGAAGCGATCATTGAACAAGCTGGACCTCTTCAGGACTGTGAGAATCTACCTGGCTAGAACGGCCGCTTTCCGGAAAACGGATTCTCTTTTTGTCGTTCCTGAATGCACGCGTAGAGGCCTGCCGGCTTCCAAGGCGACTATTGCTCGCTGGATGAGAACGGCAATTTTGGAGGCTTACCGGGTCAAGAACAGAGTGCCCCCTCCTGGGATAAAGGCTCACTCTACCCGGGCAATCGGCGCTTCCTGGGCGGTACACCACAGGGCTTCCGCCCTACAGCTTTGCAAAGCGGCAACCTGGTCTTCCATCCATACCTACGCTTCTGCAGACGCCAGCCTAGGCAGAAGGATCTTGCAGGCGGCAGTGGTGAGTCCTCTGACCTGATGGAAGCCTGTTTTTCCCACCCCTAGGGTATGCTTTGGGACGTCCCATGGTTCCTGTGTCCCCCAATGAGAGGCGATAGAGAAAACAGGATTTTTGGTTGCTTACCGTAAAATCTGTTTCTCGAAGCCTTCATTGGGGGACACAGCACCCTCCCATGTTATTCAGTTTCTGTTGTTCTATGACTGTTCTCATGTTTACAGTTCTCATGTTTGTGGTTATGTTATTTCAACCTTATTGTTTTTCTCCTACTGCTCTCTCACTAACTGAAGTGCATAATGCCAGTCGGTGGGGTGTACACTGCAGGGGAGGAGATAACTTTTTTTGTTCATAGTATCAGCCTCCTAGTGGCAGCAGCATGCACCCATGGTCCCTGTGTCCCCCAATGAAGGCTCCGAGAAACAGATTTTACGGTAAGCAACCAAAAATCCTGTTTTTTAAAGTTGATCCTAAAACCAGATCCATTGTCCTAGAAATAGACTTTCATCCCAAAATCTGAGCTCATGTAGACTAATATGGTTATGTGCGTTTGTGTGTGTGTGTGTGTCTGTATGTATATGTGTGTGTGTGTGTGTATATATATATATATATATATATATATATATATATATATATATATATATATATATATATATATATATATATATATATATATATATATATATATATATATATATATCAAAAAAGGAAGAACTAGATGTGGCACTCACCCAGGTTGGCTGCAAATCAATGTCCTTTATTCATCATAGCAACGAAACAGACATAGTAAGGAGAGGCGGCTGGTTGAGGGTAGCGGTGCGGGGAGTGAGGAGAGGACAACGGCCGTTGTCCTCTCCTCACTCCCCGCACCGCTACCCTCAACCAGCCGCCTCTCCTTACTATGTCTGTTTCGTTGCTATGATGAATAAAGGACATTGATTTGCAGCCAACCTGGGTGAGTGCCACATCTAGTTTTTCCTTTTTTGACATTTGTCTATTACTTTTGTGTGGAGCACCACCCGCTTGCTGATGGTCTTATACGTGCTACACGAGTCTGAATTGGGATCCAACGTCTGTTAGTGAACCGCTTGTTGCGAGATTACCTAGTGCCGTTCATACTTTTCACTTTGCTCCTGATATATATATATATATATATATATATATATATATATATATATATATATATATATATATATATATATATATATATATATATTATATACATATGTGTATTATATATATAATTTGTTTGCACCTAGACTAAATCCCCTGTTTATTTACTCCTTTATTCCAAAAGATTAAATATAATGAGAATCGCTCCTTCATGTTGTTTGATGATGAGGCAGATGAAGAGGATGTTGTCCTTCACGATGAAGGGGACGACGATGGCGATCCTGACATTGAAGGGTATTCTGAATCTGCTTGTTTATAGGGAACTTTCAGCTGTTTTGTGCTTTCTAGATCATTGTGTTTTGGAGAAAATATTGTGTGAAGATCTTTTCCTAGTGGTGCTCTAAGTGATTGACCAGTCTCTCTCTATGTACACACATGGGAGAGATCTGATAATCAATTAGTGTGGTGCTGGTAGAAGCAGGTGGGAAAAGATGATTAGAATATGCACCAGATTGTTTCATAGAAGACTATTGCTGGAGCTGTCGTTTAACCAGCTTCTAATTCATACTGCCTGTGGTTTGAGCCCCATAAATCAGTTGACAAGTTTTCTTTAACCCCTTTCTGACATCTGACGTAATAATCCGTCCCTGGGCTTATTTAACCAGGAACGGATTATTATGTCATCACGATCGCCGCTGGGTGTCAGCTGAATGTGACAGCTGACACTCAGCACTAATTATCAGGAGCGTTCACACAGCTCTCCTGGCACTTAAACCCCCTAAATGCTGTGACCGCTCCTGGCACTTAGTGCCGCATGTTAGCTGTCAGAATCAGCTGACACCTAGTGGTGATCGCCCGCACACCCCCAGTGTGCACGGGTGATCGCTCGTAATAATCCGTCCCTGGTCAAACATACCCAGGGCACATGGATGGATTATTACGTTAGATGTGAGAAAGGGGTTAAAATAATTGTAGAACTATTTAAAAAAATAAATAAATAAAAATCAAAATCAAAAGATATTGTATCAATAATTAAATATTCGTATGAAAAAAAAAATATCAACGACCCATCCTGTAAAACTGTCTCTCTAGTTTTTCCAAACAATTTTATTAACATTTTCAACCAAAACAAGACATAGAGAGAGCAAGGTTAACATAAATGCAATGGCATGAAAAATTCATGAAGCATAAAATTAAAAATAGAATAAAATAACAAAACAATAAATATGGTAAATTCTTATGGAAATATTTCCAGCCATCGAGACCATTTTGTCAAAAAGGAAGGAAAACAGCCATTCAGTAACACCAATTTTTGTTCATAAGATTTATGCAAAGCCAGTTTGTCAATAACTTCTTGTGAACAGGGTATTTTAGTAGATTTCCCCCAAAAAAAGCAATAGCATTCTTAAAAACTAAAAGCAGATGTATAACAAGTTTCCTAAAGGGTGGAGTTAATTGATCTGCATTCAACGAAAGCAGGGCCAACTGAGGAGGCAGAGAAAAATCCGAACGTTTTAATATAATAGAAATAAGAGAAGAGATTTCATCCCAAAAAGGTCTAATACGTGGACAAAACCAAAACAAATGGGAAAGGCTGCAATAATGTCCACAATCCCTCTCTAACTCCTTTAGTGAACAACATAAAAAAGGCAAAAAACTATGCTTTATCATCATACCACCAAACCAAAAGTGGAATAAAATGAGATCAAAAAGACTAATATAAATAGACATGGTTTTGCTGAAAACATCATCTTGTCCTGCAAAAAACAAGCCACCATACAGTTCTATCAGCGGAAAAATAAAAACGTTATAGCTCAACAAAAAAAAAAAGCGATGCAAAAATAATTATTTTTTTCTATAAAGGTTTTTGTGTAAAAGCGGCAAAACATAAAAAAAAGTATAATGAGGTATCGCTTTAATCGTACTGACCCGAAGAATAAAACTGCTGTATCAATTTTTCTGCACACAGAACGGCATAACCCCCACCCTAAAAAATTTTTTTTACTGAATTGCTGGTTTTAGTTCATTCTGTCTCCCAAAAATCAGAATAGAAAACGATCAATTAATGTCATGTGTCCAAAAAGGTGCCTATAAAAATGTCAAGTCGTCCCGCAAAAAACAAGCCCTCACATGACTCAAAATGGAAACATTATAGGTCTCAAAATATGGTGATGCAAAAAGTTTTTTCCAATAAAAAGCGTCTTTTAGTGTGTGACAGCTTCAAAACATAAAAACCCTATAAAAATCTGGTATCGCTGTAATGGCACCAATCCAAAGAATAGTCGTTTAACCCCTTAGTGACAGCCAACACATCTTTTAACCCCTATCTGACCTTGGACGGGATAGTACGTCCAAGGTCAGATCCCCTGCTTTGATGCAGGGCTCCGCGGTGAGCCCGCACCAAAGCCGGGACATGTCAGCTGTTTTGAACAGCTGACATGTGCCCGTAATAGGCGCGGGCAGAATCGCGATCTGCCCGCACCTATTAACTAGTTAAATGCCGCTGTCAAACGCAGACAGCGGCATTTAACTACCGCTTCCGGCCGGGCGGCCGGAAATGACGTCATCGCCGACCCCATCACATGATCGGGGGTCGGCGATGCTTCTCCATTGTAACCATAGAGGTCCTTGAGACCTCTATGGTTACTGATCGCCGGTGGCTGTGAGCGCCACCCTGTGGTCGGCGCTCACAGCACACATCCATTTCTGCTACATAGCAGCGATCAGCTGATCGCTGCTATGTAGCAGAGGCGATCGCGTTGTGCCTGCTTCTAGCCTCCCATGGAGGCTATTGAAGCATGGCAAAAGTAAAAAAAAAAAAGTTGAAACAAATGTTAAAAAAAAAATATAAAAGTTTCAATCACCCCCCTTTCGCCCCAATCAAAATAAATCAATAAAAAAATATCAAATCTACACATATTTGGTATCGCCTCGCTCAGAATCGCCCGATCTATCAATTAAAAAAAAGCATTAACCTGATCGCTAAACAGCGTAGCGGGAAAAAAATTCGAAACACCAGAATTACGTTTTTTTGTCGCCGCGACATTGCATTAAAATGCAATAACGGGCGATCAAAAGAACGTATCTGCACCGAAAAGCTATCATTAAAAACGTCATCTCGGCACGCAAAAAATAAGCCCTCAACCGACCCCAGATCACGAAAAATGGAGACGCTACAAGTATCGGTAAATGGCGCAATTTTGTTTTTTTTATAGCAAAGTTTGGAATTTTTTTTCACCACTTAGATAAAAAATAACCTAGTCATGTTAGGTGTCTACGAACTCGTACTGACCTGGAGAATCATAATGTCAGGTCAGTTTTAGCATTTAGTGAACCTAGCAAAAAAGCCTAACAAAAAACAAGTGTGGGATTGCACTTTTTTTTGCAATTTCACCGCACTTGGAATTTTTTTCCCGTTTTCTAGTACATGACATGCTAAAACCAATGATGTCGTTCAAAAGTACAACTCGTCCCGCAAAAAATAAGCCCTCACATGGCCAAATTGACGGAAAAATAAAAAAGTTATGGCTCTGGGAAGGAGGGGAGTGAAAAACTAACACGGAAAAATGAAAAATCCCATGGTCATGAAGGGGTTAACTGACCTGAGATATAAGAGAATAGCCTCCCCATACAGGTGACAATCCAGCAGCTGTCGGCTGTCCACTATAGCTGACAACTTGCTGTATCAGCCATGATCAATGTTGGCATAGTCCATATCTGTTTAACCCTTTAGATGCTGCTGTCAATAGTGACTACATAATTATAAATGGTTAACAGAGTGTGGGGGCTTCCTCTTTATCCCAATTGGTGCCCTCAGATCATGATTGTGTGGTCCTGATGTTTGCCATGGTAATTCACGACCAAAGAGCGGCCTTAGTCTGCCGGCTGTTGTAACCTGTTCAGAAGTTAGCGGCATTTAGGTGGTAAAAATACACATTTTCATTTCTGTCATACCACTTTGCATTAGTTTCTGTAAAGCACCTGAAGGGTTAATAAACTACCTGAAAGCAGTTTTCAATATGTCAGGGGGTGCTGTTTTTAAAATGGTATCACGTTTGGGGGTTTCCCAATATATGAGACCCCTAAAGTCACTTCAAACATGGATAAGTCCCTAAAAAAAGAAATGTTGTAAATTTCCTTGAAAAAATGAAAAAGTGCTGCTACATTTTTAAACCTCCTAAAATGCTAACAAAATAAAATAACATTTTACAAATGATGCTGATGTAAAGCCGACATGTGGGAAATGTTATTTATTAATGGTTTGCTGTGGTATGACCATCTGGATTAAAGGGATAATCATTCAAAGTTTGAAAATTGCTAATTTTTTAAAATTTTTCTCAAATTTTTGATATTTTTTTAATAAAATAAACACAAAACATATTGACCTAAATTTACCATTATCATAAAGTATAATGTGTCACGGAAAAACAGTCTCAAAATCACTGGGATTTGTTGAAGCGTTGCAGAGTTATTGCCACATAGTGACACTGGTCAGATTTCAAAAATTTGGCTCCGTCACTAAGGGGTTAATCACTTATGCATCATGAGGAACAGCGTAAAGAATAACTAAAAGCAATTCTTTACCTGCTGTTATTTTTTTTTCATTCTGCCCCCCAAATATCGCAGTAAGGCTCGGTGCACATTTATCTTGCGTTCTGCGCTGAGCGCTTACACCAGGGTTTCCATGTAAATCTCTGAAATATGCTAGTCAAACAGAACCCTCGGCGGGAGATTCCCTATAATGAGGCAGATGGAGGCACTGTGGACGCCGTCTGACCTGTGATCTGGCAGTGTCCGTCTTTTTAGGATTGCATAAAATTGCAGTCAGCCACAGTTTTGTGCACTTCTGAAAAGGACACCGCTGAACAGAGACCAGACGGAGTCCAGAGAAACTCTGCTGCCTCATTATAGTGAATGGATCCATCGGGGGTTTCATCTGAATCATGTCAGTTTTAGATTGAAACCCCAAAGTAAGTGCTCAGCATAGAGCACCGGATAAATGTGATCCCAAACGTTATGTAAAATGTTCCCAATAAAAGCTTCAACTCATTCACAAAAAAAGCAAGTCCTCACTCAGATCTGTAATCTGTTAACAGAAATATAGGGGCTTCCACGTTACTGGTTAGCACAAAGGCTGTGTAAAAGTGAAATGGCTCCTCAACCTCCAAAAGAAATTCAGCAAATTTTGTGCTCCCAAATCCATATGCCCCCTCCCTTCTGAGCCCCAGTGTGCATAAACCACATATTGCATACACATATTTGGCATTTCTGAAGTGATGAGAGCCCACCTAACTTAAGGGTGCATGTCTCCAGAATCACGGGCTGGATATAATGTACTGGTCACTACAGTGTACTGGTTCCTAAACCGGTGGTTTGCTATTTTCTCTCGGCAACATTAATTGCTGCTTGCTATTGCTTGCCATGGAGTCAAAATAGTCACTACACCTGTAGATAAATTTCCCAAGGGGTGTAGTTTCCCAAATGGGGTCACTTGAGAGAGGATTCTGCTCTTCTAGCAATTAGGAGCTCTGTATATGGAGTCCTCAAGTGGGAAAATCTGCGCTCCAGGAGGCAAATAGCGCTCAGTTCCTCCCGAGTCTCTCCATATGGCTAAGTAGTACTGTACAGCCACATGGGTTATTGCCACATTCAGTAGAAATTGTCGGATTTATGATGCCATTTTTGCCACTTCTTTGTGTGAAAATGTTAAATCTGGGGCTAAAACTAAATTTTGGTTGTAAAAATTGAGTTATTTTTTCCTACACTGTCCAATGGTTTAAAATTATGTGACACACCCATTATGTCAATATGATCACTGCACCCCTAGATGAATTCATTGAGATTTCTAGTTTTTACCCCTTTTGTGACTTGCGCCGTAGTAATATTTGACCAATATTGGTCTTAGCTATTAGTGTCACTTTTTTGTGGGTTTTGCCTTATCATGGGCAAAAATTGTAGTTGTACAGTCACGTGTGACTTTTTTTTTTTCTTAAGTGTTTTGTTGTTCTTGCGTTTTTTTTTTTTTTTTTAAATTCGTTTATTAATTACAGGACAGATCATACACACATTTGCTTGTATACATCATTATCCATTAGTTAGTTACAGAAAATTACCATACATAGCCGTGTATAAAATATTATAAAGATAATAAACTGTGTATGTTAATCAGTAACATCTTATTTGAACCTTAACTACATTAACTTCTAATAAAGCTTCTAAAACTAACATAACATAGTGCCTCTTGCAGGAGAGTTCTAAATAGACTCCGCCCTGTGAGTAAATAGTGTCCGCATAATCATACACCCTTTTTATGCTTATACTGAGTTATTTTGATCTAAACAGTATGGCCGGATGAGTTCCATCTTCCCCATATCTTTTCAAATTTGGCTGGACAACCCCTGTTGTGATATAGCGTCCGCTCATATGGAATAATTGAGTTCACTAAGTCAATCCATGCCCTAAGAGATGGTTCTTGCGTTTTTTTGCACTCAATAAAGTTTAATTATCTATTATTGTGTGGTGATCACCTTTTTTTGTGGCCCTAGTCTTATCCTCTTGTTGATCTATTGCTATTGTCTGGGCCCTTGGTTGATCCCCATTTTATTTGTTCACCATTGTTTGTTTCGATAAATTGGGGTTACTTATGGGGGGGTTCTGTTGTTCTGGCACCTCATGGCCTCTCCCAGTGGGTCATGACACCTGCAAACTATAACAGTAAAATCTGGCGCTCCTTGCGTTCTGAACTTTGTACTATGCTTGAAAAATATTTCTCGATTTCATGAAAGGTATTGGCACACTCAGGAATTTTTACTCAGGAATTTTTTTTACAACAAACGGAGGTCCATTTTTTCCTATTAACCCTTAGAAAACCAAAAACTTGTTGCTAAAACAACATTTTAGTGGTAAAAATGTAATTATTTCTTCATCGCTCAATGGTATCAAGTTCTGTGAGGCACATGTGGTGTCAATATGATCACTGCATCACTGGGGGGAGTTCATTGGGGAGTGTAGTTTGTAAAATGAGATCACATATAATAATAATAATAATAATCATAATTTTATTTATATAGCGCCAACATATTCCGCAGCGCTTTACAAATTATAGAGGGGACTTGTACAAACAATAGACATTACAGCATAACAGAAATCACAGTTCAAAATAGATACCAAGAAGAGTGAGGGCCCTGCTCACAAGCTTACAAACTATGAGGAAAAGGGGAGACACGAGAGGTGAATGGTAACAATTGCTTTAGTTATTCGGACCAGCCATAGTGTAAGGCTCAGGTGTTCATGTAAAGCTGCATGAACCAGTTAACTGCCTAAGTATGTAGCAGTACAGACACAGAGGGCTATTAACTGCATGAAGTGTATGAGAACACGTTGCGAGGAACCGGATTATGTTTTTTTTTTTTTTTTTTTGAATGGGCCACACAGGGATAGTTAGGTTAATGCGTTGATGTGGTAGGCCAATCTGAACAAATGAGTTTTTAGGGCACGCTTAAAACTGTGGGGATTAATCGTATTAACCTAGGTAGTGCATTCCAAAGAATCGGCGCAGCACGTGTAAAGTCTTGGAGACGGGAATGGTAGGTTCTGATTGAGGATGCTAACCTGAGGTCATTAGCGGAGCGGAGGGCATGGGTTGGGTGGTAAACTGAGACCAGAGAGGAGATGTAGGGTGGTGCTGAGCCATGGAGTGCTTTGTGGATGAGGGTAGTAGTTTTGTACTGGATTCTTGAGTGGATGTGTAACCAGTGTAATGACTGGCACAAGGTAGAGGCATCGGTGTAACGGTTGGTGAAGAATATGATCCTGGCTGCAGCATTCAGGACAGATTGGAGCGGGGAGAGTTTGGTAAATATAGGGGGTTTAAATTGGCATATCATTGAAAAGTTAATTTATTTCAGTTTTTCAATACAAAAAGTGAAACTCATGTATTATATAGAGTCATTACAAACAGAGTGATCTATTTCAAGTGTTTATTTATGTTAATGTTGATGATTATGTCTTACAGCCAATGATAACCCAAAAGTCATTATCTCAGTAAATTAGAATACTTTATAACACCAATTTAACAAATGATTTTAAAAGTTGAAATGTTGACCTATTGAAATGCATGTTCAGTAAATGCACTCAATACTTGGTCGGGGCTACTTTTGCATCAATTACTGCATCATTGCGGCGTGGCATGGAGGCAATCAGCCTGTGGCACTGCTGAGGTGTTATGGGAGCCCAGGTTGCTTTTATAGCAGCCTTCAGTTCGTATGCATTGTTGGATCTGGTGTCTCATCTTCCTCTTGACAATACCCCATAGATTCTCCATGGGGTTATGATCAGGCGAGTTTGTTGGCCAATCAAGCACAGTGATGCTGTTGTTTTTTTTAAATCGGGTATTAATACTTTTGGCAGTGTGGACAGGTGCCAAGTCCTGCTGGAGAATTAATTTTCCATCTCCGAAAAGCTTGTAGGCAGAGGGAAGCATGAAGTGCGCTAAAATTTCCTGGTAAACAGCTGGACTGACTTTGGTCTTGATAAAACACAGTGGACCTACAACTGCAGATGACATGGCTCCCGAAACCATCACTGATTGAGGACACTTCACACTAGACCTCAAGCAGCTTGGATTGTGTGCCTCTCCACTCTTCCTCCAGAGTCTGGGACCTTGATTTCCAAATGAAATGCAAAATAAACTTTCATCTGAAAACATCACCTTGGACCACTGAGCAACAGTCCAGTTCTTTTTCTCCTTGGCCCAGTTAAGACACTTCTGGCATTGTCTACTGGTCATGAGTGGCTTGACACAAGAAATATGACACTTGTAGCCCATGTCCTGGATATGTCGGTGTGTGGTGGCTCTTGAAGCAATGACTCTAGCAGCAGTCCACTCCTTGTGAATGTCCATCAAATGGCCTTTTCTTTCAAGGCTGCTGTTATCCCGGTTGCTTGTGCACCTTTTTCTACCACACTTTTTTCTTCCACTCAACTCTCCATTAATATGCTTGGATACAGCACTCTGTGAACAGACAGCTTCTTTAGCAATGACCTTTTGTGGCTTACCCTCCTTGTGGAGTGTGTCAATGACTGCCTTCTGGACATCTGTCAAGTCAGCAGTATTCCCCATGATTGTGGAGCCAACTGAAACAGACTAAGGAACCTTTTTAAATGCTTATGAAGCCTTTGCAGGTGTTTTTGTTCATTTTTTGAATTTACTGAGATAATGACTTTTTCATTGGCTGTAAGCCATAATCATCAACATTAACAGAAGTAAACACTTGGAATAGATCACTCTTTTGTAATGACTCTATATAATACAGTGGGGCAAAAAAGTATTTAGTCAGTCAGCAATAGTGCAAGTTCCACCACGTAAAAAGATGAGGCGTCTGTAATTTACATCATAGGTAGACCTCAACTATGGGAGACAAACTGAGAAAAAAAAATCCAGAAAATCATTGTCTGTTTTTTTATCATTTTTTTTGCATATTATGGTGGAAAATAAGTATTTGGTCAGAAACAAACAATCAAGATTTCTGGCTCTCACAGACCTGTAACTTCTTCTTTAAGAGTCTCCTCTTTCCTCCACTCATTACCTGTAGTAATGGCACCTGTTTAAACTTGTTATCAGTATAAAAAGACACCTGTGCACACCCTCAAACAGTCTGACTCCAAACTCCACTATGGTGAAGACCAAAGAGCTGTCAAAGGACACCAGAAACAAAATTGTAGCCCTGCACCAGGCTGGGAAGACTGAATCTGCAATAGCCAACCAGCTTGGAGTGAAGAAATCAACAGTGGGAGCAATAATTAGAAAATGGAAGACATACAAGACCACTGATAATCTCCCTCGATCTGGGGCTCCACACAAAATCCCACCCCGTGGGGTCAGAATGATCACAAGAACGGTGAGCAAAAATCCCAGAACCACGCGAGGGGACCAAGTGAATGAACTGCAGAGAGCTGGGACCAATGTAACAAGGCCTACCGTAAGTAACACACTACGCCACCATGGACTCAGATCCTGCAGTGCCAGACGTGTCCCACTGCTTAAGCCAGTACATGTCCGGGCCCGTCTGAAGTTTGCTAGAGGGCATTTGGATGATCCAGAGGAGTTTTGGGAAAATGTCCTATGGTCTGATGAAACCAAACTGGAACTGTTTGGTAGAAACACAACTTGTCGTGTTTGGAGGAAAAAGAATACTGAGTTGCATCCATCAAACACCATACCTACTGTAAAGCATGGTGGTGGAAACATCATGCTTTGGGGCTGTTTCTCTGTAAAGGGGCCAGGACGACTGATCCGGGTATATGAAAGAATGAATGGGGCCATGTATCTTGAGATTTTGAGTGCAAACCTCCTTCCATCAGCAAGGGCATTGAAGATGAAACGTGGCTGGGTCTTTCAACATGACAATTATCCAAAGCACACCGCCAGGGCAACGAAGGAGTGGCTTCGTAAGAAGCATTTCAAGGTCCTTGGAGTGGCCTAGCCAGTCTCCAGATCTCAACCCTATAGAAAACCTTTGGAGGGAGTTGAAAGTCCGTGTTGCCAGCGAAAAGCCAAAAACATCACTGCTCTAGAGGAGATCTGCATGGAGGAATGGGCCAACATACCAACAACAGTGTGTGGCAACCTTGTGAAGACTTACAGAAAACGTTTGACCTCTGTCATTGCCAACAAAAGATATATTACAAAGTATTGAGATGAAATTTTGTTTCTGACCAAATACTTATTTTCCACCATAATATGCAAATAAAATGTTAAAAAAACAGACAATGTGATTTTCTGGATTTTTTTTTTCTCCGTTTGTCTCCCATAGTTGAGGTCTACCTATGATGTAAATTACAGACGCCTCTCATCTTTTTAAGTGGTGGAACTTGCACTATTGCTGACTGACTAAATACTTTTTTGCCCCACTGTATATGGATTTCACTTTTTGTATTGAAGAACTTCAATAAACTAAGTTTTTGACATTCTGATTTTGTGAGAAGCACCTGTGTCATCAGATTATCACTAGAGGACTAGTGAACCTGCTGCCCTGTAATCCTCCATATTCATGAGCTCTGTATAACCCTGCCTCCATCACTGACTGGCAGCTTTTTGCCTATGCACAATGTACATGCATTGTGTGGGTGAGTTTATACAGTGCTCATTATTCAGAGAGCCGCTAGATCGGCATCAGAGTAATCAGTCATTTTATCAAATTAATAACAAGCAGACCAGTAAGTGACACATCGCTGGAATCCAATTCTATGCCCTTGCATAGTGCTGCTCTCAGATGAGTAGCAAATTTCCTTGAAATCAAAGTGCATAGTGGCAGAAAATGGAAAAATGTAACTTTTTTTTTTTATCATTTTAAGTATTGATAAGAAAACGTTGCTATGTGTAATATCGTATTGTATACATGGCTGAGGATTCTGTAAATCAAACCTTCGACTCCTCAATTTCCCTTACCTGCTACTACTACTCAGCATTGTTCACTACTGAGCCTGTACATAAAGTGTAGCACAGACTCATCTCCACTAAAAGCCGAGATCCTTATCAGAAACAGAACAGACATTTATAGGACATTTCATAACTTTCCCAAATTCTTGTGAAAACATTTACAGCACATCCTGCATTGTGCTACTGCACCCAATTTATTTTATATTTTCACATTTGATCCATTTTATTCCAACTCCATCAGAATGGACTCTGACTTCACAACTCTGACTCCACAGCCCTGATTGTATATGTATTCCAGTTTTGCATTTGGCATGATCATTGTTTATCTGCTGAAGATCTAGCAGCTACCTGAGTGTTTAGCTCTGTGTAACTCAGCCCCCATCACGGATTGTCAGCTTTATGCTCATGTACAGTGTACGCAGTAAGTTGGTAATCAGTGGTGGGAGTTGCAGGATTATACGGAGCTTATAAATATTCTGAACTGCCTGGCTGCAGGTTTATTAGTCCTCTAAAGATGTTGATCTCCTGCTGATAAAACTGATTTTTATCAAAACTATACTAAGTAGCCCAATAAATGACACAACGCTTGAATTGGTGTCTGCCCCTATATCATGCAGCTCTCAGATTAGATGTCAAAATCCTGGTGATACATTCCCTTTACTTGCTTCCTGGATACAATATCTTCTCATCACATTGTTATTCTTATGTAATGATGGCATTGGACAGATACTAAACAATTACAGTTCATGTATATTTGGACAGAGACAACATTTTTCTACTTTTGGTTATAGACATTACCACAATGAATTTTGAACAAAACAATTCAGATGCAGTTGAAGTTCAGACTTTCAGCTTTCATTTGAGGGTATCCACATTAAAATTGGATGAAGGGTTTAGGAGTTTCAGCTCCTTAACATGTGCCACCCTGTTTTTAAAAGGACCAAAAGTAATTGGGCAATTGACTCCAAGGCTATTTCATGGGCAGGTGTGAGCAATCCCTTCGTTATGTCATTCTCAATTAAGTAGATACAAGGCCTTGAGTTGATTTGAGGTGTGGTTCTTGCATTTGGAAGGTTTTGCTGTGAAGTAAACATGCGGTTAAAGGAGCTCTCCATGCAGGTGAAATAAGCCATCCATATCCCCTTAATGACAGCCAATACATCTTTTAACTAACCTGAGGTATTAGAGAATAGCCTCCCCATACAGGTGACAATCCAGCATCTGTCAGTTGTGCACTATAGCTGACAACTTTCTGCATAAGCCACGATCAGTGTTTCCACCGTCCAAATCTGTTTAACCCCTTAGATGCTGCTGTAAATAGTGACTACATCATTATAAATGGTTAACAGAGTGTGGGAGCTTCCTCTTTATCCCAATTGGTGCCCTCAGATCACGATTTTGTAGTCCTGATGTTTGCCGTGGCAATTCATGACCAAATAGCAGCATTAGCGTCTGATGGCTGTTGTAACCTGTTCAGAAGTTAGAGGCATTTAGGTGGTAAATATACACATTTTCATTTCGGTCGTACCACTTTGCAATAATTCCTGTAAAGCACCTGAAGGGTTAATAAACTACCTGACAGCGGTTTTCGATATGTCAGGGGGTGCTGTTTTTAAAATGGTATCACGTTTGGGGGTTTCCCAATATGAGTCCCCTAAAGTCACTTCAAACATGGATAGGTCCCTAAAAAATAAATGTAGTCAATTTCCTTGAAAAAATGAAAAATTGCTGCTACATTTTTAAACCTAAAATGCTATTAAAATAAAGAACATTTTACAAATGGTGCTGATGTAAAGCAGACATGTGGGAAATGTTATTTATTTATTTTTTTGTAAATCTGTTTATTAACTTTTCAATATATCCATCAAACAATTGGTAATAACAAAATGAATTAGAAGTCATAAACTCAACCCAAACCCTCCCCCACCCAGGAACCCCAATCTCTGCATGCGCATAGCCGTCAAAGCTAGTTACGGAACTGGTGAGTTGCCGCCTATCCGCTGCAATAAGTACCATTGTGTGTTTTCGAACTGCGCTTTCAGCTTCTCCCTAGTCTCCAAAGGCAGAGACGGGATAAGAGTAGACCATGTAGACAAAAATCTGCCTGACATTTTCTCTTTATTAGTCAAAGCATCCATCCATTCCATTTTGAATATGAATTGGATCTTAGAACGAATAAGAGAAAGCGATGGAGTTGCTGGATTTAACCATTGATGTAGTATGCTCTTCCTGGTCGCCGAGGCCCAAATCATGAGTGTAGCTTTGATATATTTAGATAATTTGTGTTGTGCCTCATCAAGAATGTTAAAAATAGCCCATTGAGGGGTGAGCGCAAAACTGATTCCACACAACTTTTGTAGCTCATCATGCACACTACCCCACAACTCCTGAATTTTCGGGCAGCTCCACAGATGGTGATAGATATTCGTGTTGCGGGATTTGCATTTAGAACACAAGTAGACTGAGACAGGAGACATCCTAGATTGCAGATAGGGCGTGATGTAGGCTCTATGTAATATTAGTAGAGCCATGTCCGTGTAGCTACTATATGATAGTACTTTTCTTTGCGCTAGTGTAGCATCAAGAAGATCCTCCACCTTGAGACCTGGGAGGTCCCTCAACCATCTAGCCACTCCCGTAGTTTTCCCTTCCCACGTCCATTTTTTGCGTATTACCGAGTAGATGTTACTTATGGACTCCGGTTGTGTTCTTGTATTTCAAATAAATCCATCTAGGTTTGTCCTCCCCTCTCCCGCCCTTCCAATCGGCTGACACTTCTGTGCTAAGCTGCACGCCTGAAGGAAATGGAAAGGATTGTTACTAAATAGTAGGAAGCTTTGCGATGCCGCCTCAAAGGTTAATACCGAAAAATTAAGATCCAGTAGATCGATTGCTTGCCTACAACCCTGAGAGGCCAGACGTCTATAGAAGGATGGTGCGGAGCCCCTTAAGAACCCCGGATTATCCAAGAAAGGCTGATATGGGGACAAACCTGCCCTTAGTTTACAAATCTTTCTACAACGTCTCCAGGTCAGTATTGTTTGCCATATAGTCGGATGATCCCGTATCTCTACCGAAAGAACCTCCCCTTTCAAATGTAACAAAGCCGACAATGAGATATGCGGGTAAAATTGTTGTTCTAGGTCAACGTTGGCGTAGTGAGAGACACCCCTTATCCAGTCAATGGCATATCTAAAATTAGCTGCTAAATTGTATCTACCCAGGTCAGGAAAATTTATTCCACCTTCTGCCCTTGTCGCCTGCAATTTAAAGAGTCCTATACGCGTTCTGCCTCCCACCCCCCAAATAAATTTACGAAAATTTGAGTTTAGTATATTAAGGTCTGCCCTAGACAGGAGTAGTGGTAACGTCTGAAAGGCATATATCAATTTGGGGAATACTATCATCTTAATTAGATGACATCTACCTGAGAATGATAACGTGAAATGTTTCCACGAATGGAGGAGACTAATTATGGAGGAGATTAAAGGTTTATAATTTACTCTGTATAAGATGGAGGGGTCCGCAGGCAGCCTTATCCCCAGGTATTTAATAGATTCCTGGCCCCAGTGAAATGGAAACAAGGGATCGCTCGACCTCCCAGATCTGAAAACCGCCAGAGCCTCAGACTTACTATAATTAACCTTAAAACCAGAACATTTACCAAATTTCTCCAAGATATTCATGATAGCCGGAATTGCCTGAGTTGGGTTGGCAATAAATAAAAGGATGTCATCAGCGAAGGCCGAGATCTTTATAGATGCAGTTCCCACTCTCACCCCCTCAAATGTCGCCTCATTCTGTAGTGTCCTCAAGAATGGATCTAGTGCCAAATTAAACAAAAGGGGAGACAAAGGGCAACCCTGGCGTGTCCCTCGCTGGATTTCAAAGGGCTTAGATAGTGTGTTATTTACTGACATCCTAGACAACGGGTTTTTATAGATAGATTTAACTGCCTCACAAAACCATGAGCCAAACCCTCTAAATGATAACAGATCAAACAGGTAGCCCCACGCCACCCTATCGAACGCCTTATCGGCGTCCAGGCTAACCACAATAGATTTCATATATCGTTTCACTCTACAGTTGGATATGGCTCCCAGAGCTGTTCTGATGTTTTTTGTGATGGATTTCCCATGTACAAATCCGGTTTGCTGCGGCGAGATCAGATTAGGGATAATTCTTTGTAGTCTGTCAGCCAAAATTTTTGTGAATATTTTGAAATCTGAATTAAGTAACGATATTGGTCTATATCCTTCAACCTGCAAGTGATCTTTGCCTGGCTTTGGAAGAATGACAACCGCCTCATTAAACCGGTCAGGAAGGCGGCCATACTTAACTATGTTATTATATAACTCACACAGGTGTGAAGTCAGGCTGGTTCCCAGAATTTTATAGTGCTCGTTGCTGAACCCATCTGGGCCTGGTGCCTTAGCTAATTTCAGTTTAGTTATAACTTGTAAAATCTCCGAGGGCGTTATAGGGGAATTGATGGCCTCCCTTTCTTCTTCTGTGAGTGTCGGTGCTAGGTGATCTCTAAGAAACTTCCTACTCGCCTCTTCCCCTCCCGACTCCGAACTGTATAACTCGCTAAAAAATGCTCTGAATTCATCTACTATTTCCTCATTGTTTGCCAAGGTGTGACAATCACGTCGTTGGATTTTATGTATTTTCGTCGCTTTCCTATATGGACGTGTAAGGGACGCCAACACCCTCCCCGGTTTATTGCCCCATTTAAAATATTTATGTTTTTGGTAGTCTAAGTTGAACATGGCCTTCTCGTGTGCCAACGCGTCCGCCTCCTCCTTAGCCCTTAGGAATTTTTCTTTTGTCGTTGGTGTATTGTTTAGTTTGAAGTCTTTGTATGCCTGGGTTAATGATTTTTGTGTATCCACCATACGTTTCATCACTTCTTTTTTTTGTGTGTGACTAACATAAGAAATAATCTGGCCCCTCAACACGGCCTTAGAGGCCATCCAAAACAAATGAGCGTCTAAGCAATGAGCGCGGTTGTCACCCTTATAGACCTCCCATGACATCTGCAAATATTTTTTAAAGGGAACCTGTCACCCCGTTTTTTCAGTAGGAGATAAAAAAAACCGTTAAATAGGGCCTGAGCTGTGCTTTACAATAGGGTATTTTTTGTCCCCTGATTCCCTACCTATGCTGCCGAAATACCTTACAAAAGTGTCCTTTTTCGCCTGTCAATCAGGCTGGTCAGGTCAGATGGGCGTGGTCACAGTGCTGTTTCTCCCCCACATCTTGCTTATGTTCCCGTTGGTGGCGTAGTGCTTCTCGCATGCGCAAGTGCCGAATGCACTGCGCAGCTGTAGAAAAAGAGCGCGCTCGCCGCTATTCAGCGGTTTCTCGGTGGGCGCAGCCATCTTCCTGAGGCCGCGCGTGCGCAGATGGAGTCTCCTGCTTCCCGGGGCTTCAGGAAAATGGCCGCGGGATGCCGCGCGTGCGCAGATGGACATCGCGGCGGCCATTTTCCTGAAGCAGAGTTCGAATCTCGGCTTCAGGAAAATGGCCGCCGCGATGTCCATCTGCGCACGCGCGGCATCCCGCAGCCATTTTCCTGAAGCCCCGGGAAGCAGGAGACTCCATCTGCGCACGCGCGGCCTCAGGAAGATGGCCGCGCCCGCTGAGAAACCGCTGAATAGAGGCAAGCGCGCTCTTTTTCTACAGCTGCGCAGTGCATTCGGCATTTGCGTATGCGAGAAGCACTACACCACCAACGGGAACATAAGCAAGATGTGGGGGAGAATGACCACGCCCATCTGACCTGACCAGCCTGATTGACAGATGAAAAAGGACACTTTTGTAAGGTATTTCGGCAGCATAGGTAGGGAATCAGGGGACAAAAAATACCCTATTGTAAAGCACAGCTCAGGCCCTATTTAACGGTATTTTTATCTCCTACTGAAAAAACGGGGTGACAGGTTCCCTTTAAAATCATCCGACTGATAGAGGTACGAAGGAAAACGCCACTTCCTCTCCTGATGTATTGGGGTTGTTAGATTAGATTTGAACGTTACTGGGGCATGATCCGATATATGGATATTTCTCCTTCCCCACATTGGGGGACACAGGACCATGGGTGTTATGCTGCTGTCACTAGGAGGCTGACACTAAGCTGAGACAAAAAAAGGTTAGCTCCTCCCCTGCAGTATACACCCTCATGCTGGCTTCCAGAGACCCAGTTCAAGCTTAGTGTCCGTACGAGGCACACTGATTTTTACTTTCTATCCGGACGAAGGGGGCGACGGATTCTTCCATGTTCCGATCTCCCCCGAACCAACAACAGGCGAGCACGGGAGTTTCACCTCTCCGTATCCTCTCCTGTGACGAGGGAGCCACTGCCTGAGCTGACCCTTTTGGGCGGCGGTCCCTTTCACGGGCGCCGATCTCCCCACGTAGTACAGACGAGCACTGGTGTTTTACCTCCAGTATCCTCTTCTGCAGCCAGGCCTTTTTATTGCCGGATATCAGCCCTGTCCACCAGGTTTCACCCTCGGCTATACAGAGGCACTACTACCCGTGGCGTCCGTGCAGCACACCCTGCATCACCACCGCTTATGCGGCTGATTCAGGTGGTGGACGGTTCCTCTCAACCCCCCATTCTGGGGTTGGTGGATGGAGGCTTCCCAACCCCTGCACCGTCCCTGTCTTTCACCCCAGGCACTCCTCACCTCAGGCCCCTTGCGCAGCAGCTGCTCCATCGGGGTAAGTGTCTCGCGTGGAGGGGGGGGGGGGGGGGGTCGCCGGTTCTGCAGTCCGGAGGGCTCTCTCTTAGTGGTGGCACACGCTTTTCCGCGCCCCTTATATTCCGGCCATCAGCGGCCGAGCGCCGGGCCGAAGCTGAAAATTTAGTCCCCGGCTTCGGCCTAGCACAGGCCGCATCCCGATAGGCTCCGCCCCCCATTTTGCGTCATTATACGGCGCCGCCCCCTGGTCCTGGCGCTTCTCGCTCTCTGCGAGATCTCCTCTCCCCACTCTCGGCGGCCATCTTGGATTTTCCCTCTGCACGCCGCAGCTCCTGCTCCAGCCGCAGCTACCCACACGTGCAGCGTTTTCTCCGTCTACTGTCGCCAGCAGGACCTGGTATACCGCCGCCTCTTCTCTCTCTCTGCGGGACACAGGACCTCGGGTAAGGAGACCACGTTAGGTTCTCCCCTGCAGCGCCGCCCTAGCTTCCTTAGATTCAGACCCGGTCTATCTTACATTAGGGTGCACCATGTCCCAGTCAAAGTCTAAAAAGTCCTCAAAGGTGCATACTACCTTCTTTTCTGCGTGTACCACCTGCCAGGCTCCACTTCCTCGGCCTCAGAGTTCCCCCCTCTGCTCAGCCTGCGATGCCCCATGTACCCAGGAGCCCGCCACCGACTCCAGCGTACCTAGTCCCCCCGCGTGGGTCGCGTCACTTTCGCAATCCGTGGATTTTTTAGCTAATGCCATCAAATCCATTCAGAACCCTCCTGGGGAACAGGGCAACCCGTTACAGGTGTTAAGAGATCCCTCCGTAGCAGGGGAATCGTCGGCCAGCAGGGGCCGCTCTCTCCGGAAAGAGGCACGGTCATCCAGAAAACGGATCCGCACTACCTCTCCTGAGCGCTCACCTCGCCACTCAGCCTCTGGCAGCTCCACCTCTCGCTCACCCTCTTTGGGGGCTCGCAGCGTTCACGACTCTGAATATGAGTCTGATGTATCCTTAGACCCGGAGGCTCCGGAGTTTAGATCTACGGTTGACTCCCTCATTGTGGCAGTCAATCACGCACTTAAAGTGGACGATGACTCTAATTCTGCTCCGGACCACGCAGTCTCCTTTACTAGAACCAAACGTTCTCATAAAACTTTCGCCTCTCACCCAGATTTTCTGGATATAGTCAGGCGACACAGGGAGCGTCCGGATAAGCGTTTCACGGGAAAAAAGGACCTTGTATCGAAATATCCTTTTTCAGCAGATCTCGTGAAAGACTGGACGGATCCCCCACTAGTAGATCCTCCGGTTTCGCGCCTTGCTTCCAAAACGCTCCTATCCGTCCCGGAGGGTGCTTCAATTAAGAGTCCCACTGAATGCCAGCTAGATTCCCTAGCTCGCTCAGTGTACGAAGCCTCAGGTTCTTCCCTATCTCCCTCTTTCGCCGCGGCTTGGGTGGCCAAGGCAATGGTTTCCTGGGCAAACGCTCTAGCAAAATCCATTCATGAACAGGATCTCCCGTCTGAGATGGCGGACCTTGCTAAACAGATAGCCATGGCTGGTGATTACGTGATGTACGCATCTCTCGATGCAGTGAATTGCGCAGCATCGGCGGCCTCAAAGGCCATCACTATCAGAAGGGCTATTTGGCTCAGGGAGTGGCGCGCAGATTCCTCCTCTAAAAAATCTCTGATTTCTCTCCCTTTTCAGAGCGGGCATCTTTTTGGTGAAAAGCTAGACCAGCTTATTTCCGACGCTACAGGGGGAAAGAGCAAGTTCCTTCCTCAACAGAGGCCCAAGGCGGCCTTCCAGCGCCAGCCATATTTTCGCATTCGGCCCTTTCGTACCAACCCAGCCTGGTCCAATCCTGCTGGTTTTTCCAGAGCGGACCGTTCCGTTCGCTCAGACAGGGACGTTCGTCCCTCTTTCAGGCCGAATCCGTCCTGGCGAGGAAAGCCTAGGCAGCCCAGGACCAGAGGTTCCAGACCCTCCAGATTCCCTCCTCAATGACTCGGGAATGGCGCCAGTCGATACCTCCAGAGTAGGCGGACGCCTACTTCTTTTTCAGCAAGACTGGCTCTCCGTCATTCACGACGAATGGGTCAGGGATCTGGTGTCGTCTGGCTACAAAATAGAGTTCTCCGCTCCTCCTCCAACTCGGTTTTTTCCCTCTCGTCTCCCCAGTTCGGGAGCTCAGTCTCGCGCCCTCCTTTGCGCCATTCACTCCCTCCGCCAGAGCTGGGTCATTATTCCGGTTCCGGAACACGAGAAGTTCAAAGGTTTCTACTCGAACCTCTTCGTCGTGCCAAAAAAGGACGGGAAAGTGCGCCCCATTTTGGATCTGAAGCTCCTGAACAAGTGCGTAAAAGTACGACACTTCAGGATGGAATCGCTCAGGTCGGTCATCTCCTCGATGGAAAGAGGGGAATTCTTGGCATCGATAGATATCAAGGATGCCTATCTTCACATTCCAATATTCCCGCCACATCAAAGGTTCCTCCGCTTTACCGTTCTACAGGACCATTTCCAGTTCACGGCCTTACCCTTCGGTCTTGCCACGGCACCCAGGGTATTCACGAAGGTCATGGCGGCTGTCATGACCATTCTTCATTCTCGAGGAGTCGTGTTGCCTTACTTAGACGACCTCCTCATAAAGGGTCCGTCTTATCAGGCCTGCGAGGCAAGCGTCCACATTACTTTGGATTCTCTTTCGCGCCTGGGCTGGTTGATCAACTTGGACAAGTCCTCTCCCGTTCCTGCCCGACGGATCTCCTTTCTGGGAATGATCCTGGACACTTCAAGGGGTCTGGTCTTGCTTCCTCGGTCCAAGGCCCAAGCACTTCAGCAAGGAGCCCGAACGCTCTGCCATCCTCGCCCGCGAACCATTCGGTTTGCCATGAAAATCCTGGGAAAGATGGTTGCAGCAATCGAAGCGGTTCCTTTCGCTCAACTCCATCTCCGCCCCTTGCAACAGGCTCTGCTGGACAACTGGGACAGGAGTCTCTCATCTCTCGACTGTCCTTGCCCGTTGTCTCCGCGGATCAGACAATCTCTTGTATGGTGGACCCTGGGTCCATCTCTTCTCCAGGGGAAGTCCTTTCTCCCGATCCGCTGGTTAGTGGTAACTTCCGACGCCAGTCTCCTCGGCTGGGGTGCGGTGTTTCTTCACCACTCTGCCCAGGGCCGTTGGACAGTTCGGGAGTCAAGGCTCCCTATCAACATCCTGGAGATTCGTGCGATCAGACTTGCCCTGAGTCGCTTTCACGCCCTGCTCGCGGGTCACCCAATACGAGTCCAATCGGACAACGTCACAGCGGTGGCTTACATAAACCACCAAGGGGGTACCCGCAGCAGGGCGGCGATGCAGGAAGTCTCCCACATTCTTCGTTGGGCCGAAACCAACCATTCCACCATTTCCGCGGTGCACATTCCGGGAGTCGAAAACTGGGCGGCGGACTTTCTGAGCCACCAGGGCCTTGCCTCGGGGGAGTGGGAACTCCATCCAGAGGTTTTTCGACAGATCTGCCTTCGCTGGGGGACCCCGGACGTGGATCTGATGGAGTCCAGATTGAACGCCAAGGTCCACAACTTCATTGCGCGTTCTCGGGATCCTCAGGCCATCGGAGTGGATGCGCTGATATTCCCTTGGAATCAGTTTCAACTCCCATATGTGTTTCCTCCACTTCCCTTACTGCCGAAGGTCATCCGAAAGATCAAGACGGAGGGAGTTTCGGTCATTCTGGTCGCCCCAGATTGGCCACGTCGCGCTTGGTACGCGGAGCTCGTTCAGCTCGTAGCCGACGCCCCCTGGCGGTTACCAGACCGCCCAGACCTGCTTCGCCAAGGACCGATCTGCCACCAGAGCTCAGGGGCCCTACGTTTAACGGCGTGGCTGTTGAAACCTGGATTCTAACTCGAGCTGGTTTCTCTCAGCAGGTCATTCCCACCATGCTAAGCGCTCGCAAGGCGTCTTCCGCTTCCATTTACCACCGCGCCTGGAAGACCTTCTTCTCATGGTGCAGACTCCGAGGTCACCCTCCGCTAGTCTTCTCAACCCCTTGCATCTTGGATTTCCTTCAGTCCGGTTTGGATTCCGGCTTGGCACTGAGTTCCCTCAAAGGTCAGATCTCAGCGTTATCCGTGTTGTTTCAACACAGGATCGCTGCCAACCTTCAAGTCAAGACTTTCATTCAGGGGTTCTCCCATGTGGTACCCCCCTACAGAATGCCGTTGGAGACCTGGGATCTCAACTTGGTCCTGGGGGTTCTTCAGGAACCTCCATTCGAACCCCTTCAGGACGTTCCGCTTTCTGTCCTCTCCTGGAAGGTTGCCTTCCTCGTAGCCGTAACGTCTATCAGACGGGTCTCAGAATTGGCCGCTTTATCCTGCCGGGCTCCTTTTCTTGCCTTCCATCAGGACAAGGTAGTCCTACGCCCTTCTCCGGCCTTTCTTCCTAAGGTGGTCTCATCTTTTCACCTTAACAAGGACATAATTCTTCCCACATTTTGCCCGCAGCCAAAACACAGAGTTGAAAAAGCCCTTCATACCCTGGACGTGGTACGGGCTCTTAGGAGGTACATTTCCAGAACGGCTCATTTCAGAAAATCGGACGCCCTTTTCGTGCTCCCGGAGGGTCACAGAAAGGGTTTGGCTGCGTCTAAAGCCACGATAGCCAGATGGATTCGATCTGTTATCCAGGAATCCTATCGGGTCAGGGGCAGTCCTATCCCGGCGGGGATTAGAGCACACTCCACTCGGTCGGTGGGTGCTTCCTGGGCCATCCGGCACCAGGCTACAGCGGAGCAGGTGTGCAAGGCTGCTACGTGGTCCAGCCTGCATACTTTCACAAAGCACTACAATGTCCACATTCACTCCTCTGCGGATGCGGCCCTTGGCAGACGTATTTTGCAAGCGGCCGTTGCGCATTTGTAGTCAGATGGTACACGGAGTTATTTGGTTGTATTGTTTCCCTCCCAGGGACTGATTTGGGACGTCCCATGGTCCTGTGTCCCCCAATGTAGCGAAGGAGAAATAGGGATTTTTGTGTGTACTCACCGTAAAATCCTTTTCTCCGAGCCACTCATTGGGGGACACAGCACCCACCCTGGTAGCCTTACGGCTCGTTACCTTTTTTTAGTTTTTGACTGTTTTGTTGACATGTTATACTCTAATGTTACTTGATATTTTGTTATTATCCTACTGCTTTTGCACTGAACTGGGTCTCTGGAAGCCAGCATGAGGGTGTATACTGCAGGGGAGGAGCTAACCTTTTTTTGTCTCAGCTTAGTGTCAGCCTCCTAGTGACAGCAGCTTAACACCCATGGTCCTGTGTCCCCCAATGAGTGGCTCGGAGAAAAGGATTTTACGGTGAATACACACAAAAATCCCTATTTTGTATGTTTGACTGTGTAATTAGGGGTATTAATGATGAGTACACCAACCAACAATCAATCCTAGCGTGGGAGTAGTCCCTATCCAGGGGGTGCTGTATTCTCCACACTTCAACCAGATCGAGGTGGTCTAAGAGTGATTGGATGCCATTCCCTCGTCCCTGTCCGTGAGCGACACCAGAACCAGATTTATCCATGGTCACGTCTGCTACGTCGTTAAAGTCACCACCCACAACTACCCGGAACGTCTCCCACCCCGCCAAGCTCTCCAACAATCTAGTCTGGAACTGTGCTTCAGGTGTATTAGGGGCATAGATATTAACCAGGCTGAAGTGCATACCCTCGATTACAATTCTGACCAAAAGAAATCTGCCCTGTGGGTCCTCCAATGTATCAATTATCTCGTATTTAAGATCATTATGTATTAATATGGCTACACCTCGCTGTTTTTTGGAATATGAAGCCTCAGCACAGAGCGTATACTTCCTACTGAGCAAAGAAGGGTGGTTGTTTTTAATCCAGTGTGTTTCCTGTAGGAAGATGATGTGGAAATTTTGTTTTTGTAAAAAATTTAAAACCTTTTTCCTCTTAATTGGGGTATTTAACCCGTTCACATTCCATGAGCACCATTGTAAAGCGCGGATTGCAGCATCTTTAAAGCTAGATTGATTCGCCATTAACCGATACCTTTACGAACAGCCATGTGACCTATGTATAAAAACTGTGTGTGAGACCCCCACCCATCCCAGCGAGTGAGTGTAAGATCTCCCAGAACCAGAACATTATGTTTGCGCATGCAGAGATCCCTCCCCGCTCCCATAACCCCACACCATTCAAACTTTTTAACTGTAACCAAGGTGCTCAACCACAGAGTGAGCACTACATGAAAAAATAACATGCCTATTAAAGACAAAAGAGTATTAACATAAACGCGACATCACTTTAAAATGACAAATTGTGACAGCTCTACTCGTTCAGGTTTTGTCAGAGCTAGCAAGTGCCCGAGACTCCTCCTGCAGAAATTTCAAAGCCTTCTCTGGATCACTAAAGGACCAGTTTTTCCCCCCAAAGTCAAAGCGTAAGGTTGAAGGATAATGCAAGCCAAACGGGATATTCTTATCCACCAAGAGTTTGCATGCGGGGTTGAAGGCTTTACGTCTGGCAGCCAAGGCGGCCGAGTAGTCTTGGAACAGGAGTAGTTTGTGATTCTCATATAACAGGGAACGTTGTTTTCTAAATGCTGCTAAGATGCGAATTTTGTCCTGATAATCTAATACTTTGAAAATGACTGGTCTTGGTCTGTCGCCGCCTCCTCCCCTCGGAGGTCCCAACCTGTGTGTTCTCTCAATGGCTATTGCACCTGACGTTGGTAAAACTCCAAGGGATTTTGGCAGCCATATTGATGTTATTTTGACCAATTCCGAGGGGGTGACAGATTCTGGAAGGCCTATGAGCCTCAAGTTATTGCGTCGGGATCTGTTTTCAAGGTCGTCCACCTTGTCCACAAGGTCTGAGATGTCCTTATCCTTACTATCTAGTTTGTCCTTAAGGGCCTTAAGGTACCTTCACACATAACGATATCGTTAACGATATCGTTGCTTTTTGTGACGTAGCAACGATATCGTTAAGGAAATCGTTATGTGTGACAGCGACCAACGATCAGGCCCCTGCTGGGAGATCGTTGGTCGCTGAACAAAGTCCAGAACTTTATTTCGTCGCTGGATCTCCCGTGGACATCGCTGGATCGGCGTGTGTGACACCGATCCAGCGATGTCTTCACTGGTAACCAGGGTAAACATCGGGTAACTAAGCGCAGGGCCGCGCTTAGTAACCCGATGTTTACCCTGGTTACCAGCGTAAAAGTAAAAAAAAAAAAAACACTACATACTTACCTACCGCTGTCTGTCCCCGGCGATGTGCTCTGCACCCCTCCTGTACTGGCTGTGAGCGTCGGTCAGACGGAAAGCAGAGCGGTGACGTCACCGCTCTGCTTTCCGGCCGCTGTGCTCACAGCCAGTACAGGAGGAGTGCAGAGAAGCAGAGCGCCGGGGACAGACAGCGGTAGGTAAGTATGTAGTGTTTTTTTTTTTTTTTTTTTACTTTTACGCTGGTAAAATGGACTGCGGGTTCTGGGCCTCAACTTCAACGTTTTGTGACGTAGGAGATGTGCCTGCCTGGTTACGTGTGGAGCTTCTGCCAGGTTTAGCATTTTTACCCACAAATTTATCCATGGTGAAATAGATGCCTGAGGATTAAGGGAAGTTGTCAGTGATATCGCTAGATGTGCTTATTACATTTTATGATAAATTGAAAAGTCTAATGAACTACTGCAGCCCTGCTGCCAAACTCCTCTCTGTGTGAGCCCTTCCTCAGCGTTCTACAGTTTCAGTGCCAGGAGGAGTCACAATGCCCTCCTGTAAGTAATCAGTAGCCTTGCTCAATATGGAACAGTGTCTGTGGGGCTCAATAATCCTCCTGGCGGAGACCCACTAAAGCCCTGTGCCTTTGCCTGAGAAATGGCTCCCGCCCGTTCTCTGCTCCCACACTTCCTTCCACAGTTACCTCCGCTGGCACAGTTAACTGGTGCCAGAGACGCTGCTGTTCTTCTCCAGTGATGCTGCTCTCACTTCCTCAGCTGCAGCTGCAGGTCGGCTTTTTCTCCTGTGCTCGTCCGCTGCTGTGATCTGGTACGGCCGGCAGTGTGGTGACTGGCGCGCTTTTAGCAAGATGGCGCCTGGCGCCCAGCCACCTCCTCCCCCACGCCGTCTCCTTCTTCTTCCCCTTCAACACCTGCGTGCCGGGGACACTGCGATTCTATGCCGCTTCTCTCCTCTTCTTACCGCAGCCGTCCGGTGAGTCTGCTCAGCTCAGCTGCTCTGTCGGATGAAGCGTTCTGTTCGCTCTCCCTCAGCAGCTTCTTCTCCAGCCGCTAGTCTCCAGCCACGAGGGGGGAATGCTTCGGTGCTTGCGGTGCTATCTGCGCCTTGGAAATCCGGGGTAACCAGAGAGCCGGGTCCGCTTCCACTGACTCTTGTCTGGTCCTTATCCTGACCTTTGGGGGGTTTTTATGGATTATATTTCAGTCTTATGTCCCCTTCAGATCAGGAGCTCTAGTAAGATGCGGCCATCTTCAGGCTCCGCCTCCCGGAAGTCTGAAATGTTATTTATTAATGGTTTGCTGTGGTATGACCATCTGGATTAAAGGGATAATCATTCAAATTTTGAAAATTGCTAATTTTTAAAAAATTTTCTAAAATTTTTGATATTTTTTATAAACAAACACAAAACATATTGACCTAAATTTACCATTATCATAAAGTATAATGTGTCACGAAAAACATTCTCAAAATCACTGGGATTTGTTGAAGCGTTGCAGAGTTATTACCACATAAAATGACACTGGTCAGAATTAAAAAATTTGGCTCCGTCACAAAGGGGTTAAGCTGCGAAAACAGAAAAAACCCATCCAAGAAACTTCTACTTATAATATTAGGAGTGGCAAAATCTACAGTTTGGTACATCCTGAGAAAGAAAGAAAGCACTGGTGAACTTATCAATGCAAAAAGACCTGGACGCCCACGGAAGACAACAGTGGTGGATGATCGCAGAATAATCTCCATGGTGAAGAGAAACCCCTTCACAACAGCCAACCAAGTGAATAACACTCTCCAGGAGGTAGGCGTATCAATATCCAAATCTACCATAAAGAGAAGACTGCATGAAAGTAAATACAGAGGTTCACTGCACGGTGCAAGCAACTCATAAGCATCAAGAATAAAAAGGCTAGACTGGACTTTGCTAAAAAAAAAACTGTAAAAAAAGCCAGCACAGTTCTGGAAGAACATTCTTTGGACAGTTGAAACCAAGATCAACCTCTATCAGAATGATGGAAAGAGAAAAGTGTGGCGAAGGCGTGGTACAGCTAATGATCCAAAGCATACCACATCATCTGTAAAACAGCGGAGGCAGTGTGATGGCTTGGGCATACATGGCTGCCAGTGGCACTGGGTCACTAGTGTTTATTGATGATGTGACACAGGACAGAAGCAGCCGAATGAGTTCTGAGGTATTCAGAGCCATACTGTGTGCTCAGATCCAGCCAAATGCAGCAAAACTGATTGGTCTTCGTTTCATACTGCAGATGGACAATGACCCAAAACATAAAGCCAAAGCAACCAAGGAGTTATTTAAAGCAAAGAAGTGGAATATTCGTGAATAGCCAAGTCAGTCACCTGATCTCAACCCAATTGAGCATGTATTTCACTTGTTAAAGACTAAACTTCAGACAGAAAGGCCCACAGACAAACAGCAACTGAAAACCACCGCAGTGAAGGCCTGGCAGAGCATCAAAAAGGAGGAAACACAGCGTCTGGTTTTCAACCAAGTACTAAAAATGAACATTTTATTTAAAATGATTGAATCTGTCCAATTACTTTTGTTCCCTTTAAAAACAGGATGGCACATAACCCCTTCATGACATGAGCAGTACTATTACTGCGCATGTCGTGTCTTCCCCTTTGATGTGGGCTCCGGCGGTGAGCCCACATCAAGGTCGCGACATGTCAGCTGTGTTGTACAGCTCACATGTGCGCGCAATAGCGGCAGGTAAAATCGCGATTCACCCGCCACTATTAACCTGTTAAATGCCGCTGTCAAACGCTGACAGCGGCATTTAACGGCCGCGTGGCCGGAAATGAGCGCATCGCCGACCCCCGTCACATGATCGGGGGTCGGCGATGCATCAGGATGGTAACCATAGAGGTCCTTGAGACCTCTATGGTTACTGATGCCGGCCTGCTGTGAGCGCCCCCCCTGTGGTCGGCGCTCATAGCACACCTGCAATTCAGCTACATAGCAGCGATCTGATGATCGCTGCTATGTAGCTGAGCCGATCGAGTGGTGCCAGCTTCTAGCCTCCCATGGAGGCTATTGAAGCATGGCAAAAGTAAAAAAAAAATGTTTTTAAAAATATGAAAGTTTAAATCACCCCCCTTTCGCCCCATCCAAAATATAACAATAAAAAAAATCAAACCTACACATATTTGGTATCGCCGCGTTCAGAATCGCCCGATCTATCAGTAAAAAAAAAAGCATTAACCTGATCGCTAAACAGCGTAGCGAGAAAAAAATTTGAAACGCCAGAGTTACGTTGTTTTTTTTTGGTCGCCGCGACATTGCATTCAAATGCAATAACGGGCGATCAAAAGAACATATCTTCACAAATGTGGTATCATTAAAAACGACAGCTCGGCACGCAAAAAACAAGCCCTCACATGGCCATATTGACAGAAAAATAAAAAAGTTATGGCTCTGGGAAGGAGGGGAGCGAAAAACGATAACACAAAAACGAAAAAGGGCCGCGGCATGAATTAAGGAGCTGAAACTCCTAAACCCTTCATCCAATTTTATCGTGGATACCCTCAAATGAAAGCTGAAAGTCTGAACTTCAACTGCATCTGAATTGTTTTGTTTAAAATTCATTGTGGTAATGTCTATAACTAAAATTAGAAAAATGTTGACTCTGTCCAAATATATATGGACCTAACTGTAGTTGTTGCATGGACATGGCAAATACTGATTACAATAAAAAAAAGGGTTTATTGGTTTTCCAGTACACTTGAGTGCCTTTATGTAATGAATGGATATAACATGAAGTGCACGCTGCCTTATTATGATGCATTTATTATTTGTCTGCAGATTTATTGTGGAGAATGTCTTTGTTGATGAGAAGGAAGAGGCATGCTCATCTCTCGGAGTGATAGCAATTCATGCCAGGTAACTTTTAATATTCCTTCACTTCCTTTTCTCCTTTCTTCTCTCCCTTCTAGTATATGGTATATCTTTTCTTCTCCTCAAGCCTCAAAAAATTATTTCAGAAAGTTTTAATGTAAGATTAATGTTAATTTGTTTCTTCCCTTCATTTTTTTTCTGATTGCCTACTTGACCGCTATCTCTTAATATAATTTTATGGTTTGTACTGCTTTTTCATTTTTTTTGTCCTGTATTTATTCAAATTCTTGTATTTTCTCCGTGTTTTCAATGTTTTATGCTTTTACTATGCGTTATAATTCCTTTCATATACTATTGTTATGTTTTACTACCCTTTTATCTCACAATACAATTTATTTATTTTTACATTTTGCTTTAAATTTTTTCTTCAGCTCTACCTTTTTTCCTTACCTTGACTCATGCTTCCAGGAAGTATTTAAACTTATTGAGGTAAGAGTCAACTATCACAAGGGATAAAAATGTTGTTCTTTATGATACTTGGTAACAAGGTGTTAATGTGATTATCTGCTATATACATAACATATCTGATGGTATGTGCACACATTAAGTGTGTGTTGCAGACAGTTCTACATAACAGGAACAACACTGCATAAAAATACGTGTTTTAGCATGCGTTTTATTGCTCTATTAACTTTTGTTCCCAGTCATTAAAATGATCGGAAAACACTGCAAAAACCCAGGAAGAGTTTACATGTTGCATATTTGAAAAGGCTTCAAATCTGCAAAAAATAAGGTGCATAAGTGTGGGTTATTGATAATTTAGTGACAAAAATGTATAATTCGTGGAGAAAGGTTGAACTTGATAGACCTAGGTCTTTTTTTTTTTTTTTTTTCAACCAATGTAACGGTGTGCCTGAAAATCCTTCTCTTTGCTAGTACCATGCAATGCTTTGGGTTTTCTGACAAAATATGGTTGAAAAAAGTGTGACGTGAACCACAGTAAATGCTTAATATGTGCACATCCCTTTATTCGAGATTATTCAAATGTGTTAGGATAAGAGTAGTGCTATGTCCACATCTTCAGTATTTGCAGAAGATCTTTCTGCTGCAAAAACAAAGTTGGCAGGAAAAATACAATACATAGGTTTTTACTTGCATTTTCCCCCAATCATTTCAATTTGTGATAAATGGTGAAATTATTGACGCTGTGGATTGGATAAAAGGCTTTGAAGGTTCATATCTTCATGGAAAAGAATAAGCATGGGATTTCAGAAATCTTACCTCATTCTCTTTGTTGATACTGTAAAATGTTGCGTCTTTTTCCTGGGCAAAAGCCCGTTGTAAGGGTAAGTTCACACAGGGCGTTTTTGCTGCGGTTTTTTGTGTGCTAATTTTCAGCTGCTTTTTACAATACCAGCAAAGCCTATGAGATTTCAGAAATCTCATGCACACACATTTGTTTTTGTGTGATCAGTATTTTGTGCTTTGCTGCGTTTTTTGGACATAAATCATGTCACTTCTTTCAGCGTTTTTGCTGCGTTTTTTCATCCATTGACTTGAATGGGTGTTGAAAAAAAATGCAGCGAAAACGCAGGTATCATTATTTGCTGCATTTTTGCTGCTGAAAATCCAAGGACATTAGCATGAACAAAGAAAAAAAAACACACCAAATACGCACCTAAACCTGCATTTTTGGCGCAGCTGCTTTCCTGCCAAGAAGATTAGGTTTTGCTGCAGAAAAAAAGCAACAAAAACGCCCTGTGTGAACTTACCCTAAAACTGCGACTTGTGAACAAGCCCTTAGCTCTATATTAGACTTACCTTTCTTCTACATAAAGCTCCCTTTATCAGCTATCCACAGGATAAAAAAACATTTAAAACAAGGCCATCACATCTTTTCTATTCAGTTATGCTGGTGCACAAATAGGCTTTGACTAATGTACAAACACAAATATATATACAAATATATACATTGTGCATCAGAACACTGCAATTAATAGTAACATAGTAACATAGTAACATAGTTAGTAAGGCCGAAAAAAGACATTTGTCCATCCAGTTCAGCCTATATTCCATCATAATAAATACCCAGATCTACGTCCTTCTACAGAACCTAATAATTGTATGATACAATATTGTTCTGCTCCAGGAAGACATCCAGGCCTCTCTTGAACCCCTCGACTGAGTTCGCCATCACCACCTCCTCAGGCAAGCAATTCCAGATTCTCACTGCCCTAACAGTAAAGAATCCTCTTCTATGTTGGTGGAAAAACCTTCTCTCCTCCAGACGCAAAGAATGCCCCCTTGTGCCCGTCACCTTCCTTGGTATAAACAGATCCTCAGCGAGATATTTGTATTGTCCCCTTATATACTTATACATGGTTATTAGATCGCCCCTTAGTCGTCTTTTTTCTAGACTAAATAATCCTAATTTCGCTAATCTATCTGGGTATTGTAGTTCTCCCATCCCCTTTATTAATTTTGTTGCCCTCCTTTGTACTCTCTCTAGTTCCATTATATCCTTCCTGAGCACCGGTGCCCAAAACTGGACACAGTACTCCATGTGCGGTCTAACTAGGGATTTGTACAGAGGCAGTATAATGCTCTCATCATGTGTATCCAGACCTCTTTTAATGCACCCCATGATCCTGTTTGCCTTGGCAGCTGCTGCCTGGCACTGGCTGCTCCAAGTAAGTTTATCATTAACTAGGATCCCCAAGTCCTTCTCCCTGTCAGATTTACCCAGTGGTTTCCCGTTCAGTGTGTAATGGTGATATTGATTCCCTCTTCCCATGTGTATAACCTTACATTTATCATTGTTAAACCTCATCTGCCACCTTTCAGCCCAAGTTTCCAACTTATCCAGATCCATCTGTAGCAGAATACTATCTTCTCTTGTATTAACTGCTTTACATAGTTTTGTATCATCTGCAAATATCGATATTTTACTGTGTAAACCTTCTACCAGATCATTAATGAATATGTTGAAGAGAACAGGTCCCAATACTGACCCCTGCGGTACCCCACTGGTCACAGCGACCCAGTTAGAGACTATACCATTTATAACCACCCTCTGCTTTCTATCACTAAGCCAGTTACTAACCCATTTACACACATTTTCCCCCAGACCAAGCATTCTCATTTTGTGTACCAACCTCTTGTGCGGCACGGTATCAAACGCTTTGGAAAAATCGAGATATACCACGTCCAATGACTCACCGTGGTCCAGCCTATAGCTTACCTCTTCATAAAAACTGATTAGATTGGTTTGACAGGAGCGATTTCTCATAAACCCATGCTGATATGGAGTTAAACAGTTATTCTCATTGAGATAATCCAGAATAACATCCCTCAGAAACCCTTCAAATATTTTACCAACAATAGAGGTTAGACTTACTGGCCTATAATTTCCAGGTTCACTTTTAGAGCCCTTTTTGAATATTGGCACCACATTTGCTATGCGCCAGTCCTGCGGAACAGACCCTGTCGCTATAGAGTCACTAAAAATAAGAAATAATGGTTTATCTATTACATTACTTAGTTCTCTTAGTACTCGTGGGTGTATGCCATCCGGACCCGGAGATTTATCTATTTTAATCTTATTTAGCCGGTTTCGCACCTCTTCTTGGGTTAGATTGGTGACCCTTAATATAGGGTTTTCATTGTTTCTTGGGATTTCACCTAGCATTTCATTTTCCACCGTGAATACCGTGGAGAAGAAGGTGTTTAATATGTTAGCTTTTTCCTCGTCATCTACAACCATTCTTTCCTCACTATTTTTTAAGGGGCCTACATTTTCAGTTTTTATTCTTTTACTATTGATATAGTTGAAGAACAGTTTGGGATTAGTTTTACTCTCCTTAGCAATGTGCTTCTCTGTTTCCTTTTTGGCAGCTTTAATTAGTTTTTTAGATAAAGTATTTTTCTCCCTATAGTTTTTTAGAGCTTCAATGGTGCCATCCTGCTTTAGTAGTGCAAATGCTTTCTTTTTACTGTTAATTGCCTGTCTTACTTCTTTGTTTAGCCACATTGGGTTTTTCCTATTTCTAGTCCTTTTATTCCCACAAGGTATAAACCGCTTACACTGCCTATTTAGGATGTTCTTAAACATTTCCCATTTATTATCTGTATTCTCATTTCTTAGGATATTGTCCCAGTCTACCAGATTAAGGGCATCTCTAAGCTGTTCAAACTTTGCCTTCCTAAAGTTCAATGTTTTTGTGACTCCCTGACAAGTCCCCCTAGTGAAAGACAGGTGAAACTGCACAATATTGTGGTCGCTATTTCCTAAATGCCCAACCACCTGCAGATTTGTTATTCTGTCAGGTCTATTAGATAGTATTAGGTCTAAAAGTGCTGCTCCTCTGGTTGGATTCTGCACCAATTGTGAAAGATAATTTTTCTTGGTTATTAGCAGAAACCTGTTGCCTTTATGGGTTTCACAGGTTTCTGTTTCCCAGTTAATATCCGGGTAGTTAAAGTCCCCCATAACCAGGACCTCATTATGGGTTGCAGCTTCATCTATCTGCTTTAGAAGTAGACTTTCCATGCTTTCTGTTATATTTGGGGGTTTGTAACAGACCCCAATGAGAATTTTGTTACCATTTTTCCCTCCATGAATTTCAACCCATATGGACTCGACATCCTCATTCCCTTCGCTAATATCCTCCCTTAAAGTGGACTTTAGACAAGGCTTTACATAGAGACAAACCCCTCCTCCTCTCCGATTTTTACGATCCTTCCTAAACAGACTGTAACCCTGTAAGTTAACTGCCCAGTCATAGCTTTCATCTAACCACGTCTCGGTTATTCCCACTATGTCAAAGTTACCTGTAGATATTTCTGCTTCTAGTTCTTCCATCTTGTTTGTCAGGCTTCTGGCGTTTGCGAGCATGCAGTTTAGAGGATTTTGTTTTGTTCCAATCTCCTCGCTGTGGATTGTTTTAGAAATGTTCTTACCTCCCTTCTGAGTATGTTTTCCTGGGTCGTCTTTGTTCGAGTCTAATGTTTTTCTTCCCATCCCCTCTTCTTCTAGTTTAACGCCCTCCTGATGAGTGTAGCGAGTCTTCTGGCGAATGTGTGTTTCCCAGGTTTGTTGAGGTGTAGTCCGTCTCTGGCGAGGAGTCCATCATACCAGTAATTCACACCGTGGTCCAGGAATCCAAATCCTTGTTGTCTGCACCATCGTCTTAGCCAGTTGTTTGCATCAAGGATCCTGTTCCATCTCCTGGTGCCATGCCCGTCTACTGGAAGGATAGAAGAAAAAACTACCTGTGCATCCAGTTCCTTTACTTTCTTCCCCAACTCTTCAAAGTCCTTGCAGATTGTCGGTAGGTCCTTCCTTGCCGTGTCATTGGTGCCAACATGTATCAGAAGAAATGGGTGGACGTCCTTGGAGCTGAAGAGCTTTGGTATCCTATCGGTCACATCCTTGATCATCGCACCTGGAAGGCAGCATACTTCTCTTGCAGTTATGTCCGGTCTGCAGATGGCTGCTTCGGTGCCTCTCAGTAGTGAGTCTCCCACCACCACCACTCTTCGTTGCTTCTTGGCTGTACTTTTTGCTGTCACTTGTTGCTGTGTGCCCTTTTCTTTTTTGCTTGCTGGTATTGCTTCATTCTTAGGTGTGCCATCTTCATCCTCTACAAAGATTTGATATCGGTTCTTCAGTTGTGTGGTTGGTGATTTCTCCATGGTCTTCTTGCTTCTTTTGGTCACATGCTTCCACTCATCTGCTTTTGGAGGTTCTCTGACACTTTTTGCACCTTCTGTGACCAGTAGAGATGCTTCTGTTCTGTCTAGAAAGTCTTCATTCTCTTTGATGAGTTTCAAAGTTGCTATTCTTTCTTCCAGACCCCGCACCTTTTCTTCTAAAAGGGCCACTAGTCTACACTTCTGACAGGTGAAATTGGATTCTTCTTCTGGTCGATCTGTGAACATGTAGCACATGCTGCAGCTCACCATGTAGGTTGTCACATCTGCCATGTTGCTCCTAGATCCTGCTGACTTGCTGTGTGTTTTCCTTCTTGTGTAATCTACTCAGCCAAGCTCTCTTGCAATAATGTCCTACAGGCAAAAATTTGGTGATGCTTTCGAAGCAGCTGGTCCCGGCTGTACCCAACGATCTTCTAGCTTAGGGAGACTTCGCTTCTCCCAGAAGGCACCTGGAATATGCAAATTAGCCTCCTGAAGCTTGAATCCCTGGTTTGGTGATGCTTTCGAAGCAGCTGGTCCCGGCTGTACCCAACGATCTTCTAGCTTAGGGAGACTTCGCTTCTCCCAGAAGGCACCTGGAATATGCAAATTAGCCTCCTGAAGCTTGAATCCCTGGTTTGGTGATGCTTTCGAAGCAGCTGGTCCCGGCTGTACCCAACGATCTTCTAGCTTAGGGAGACTTCGCTTCTCCCAGAAGGCACCTGGAATATGCAAATTAGCCTCCTGAAGCTTGAATCCCTGGTTTGGTGATGCTTTCGAAGCAGCTGGTCCCGGCTGTACCCAACGATCTTCTAGCTTAGGGAGACTTCGCTTCTCCCAGAAGGCACCTGGAATATGCAAATTAGCCTCCTGAAGCTTGAATCCCTGGTTTGGTGATGCTTTCGAAGCAGCTGGTCCCGGCTGTACCCAACGATCTTCTAGCTTAGGGAGACTTCGCTTCTCCCAGAAGGCACCTGGAATATGCAAATTAGCCTCCTGAAGCTTGAATCCCTGGTTTACTTTCATTCCCCTATCAGCAAAGGTGACCTCAATGGGTAGGGCTCTATATCTTTTAATTTACATCTTTATGTGCCTAACTAGGCTTCAAACTGGAAAGGAGATGGGATCCAGCTTAACTCTAATTAAACCCTGCCTGGGCTTGATGGGTGATAATGTCCAGTGTTCGGCTACACCCCTCAATCTACTATATAATTGTCTAAGGTCACTTCCGTCTGTCTGTTTGTCCTTCTGTCTGTCACTGATATTCATTGGTCGCGGTCTCTGTCTGTCATGGAATCCAAGTCGCTGATTGGTCTCGCCAGCTGCCTGTCATGGCTGCCGCGACCAATCAGCGACGGCCACAGTCTGATTAGTCCCTCCCTACTCCCCTGCAGTCAGTGCCCGGCGCCCGCTCCATACTCCCCGCAGTCACCGCTCACACAGGGTTAATGCCAGCGGTAACTGACAGCGTTATGCCGCGGGTAACTCACTCCGTAACCGCCGCTATTAACCCTGTGTGACCAAGTTTTTACTATTGATGCTGCCTATGCAGCGTCAATAGTAAAAAGATCTAATGTTAAAAATAATACAAAAAATAAAACATCATTATATACTCACCTTTTCCGCCTTTCCCGCTCCTCGCGACGCTCCGGTGACCGCTCCATGCAAGCGGCACGTTGCGGTGCTAAGGATGGTATGCGACAAGGACCTGCCGTGACGTCACGGTCATGTGACCGCGACGTCATCACAGGGCCTGCGCGAGAAGGACCTGCCATGACGTCACGGTCATGTGACCGAACTACAAGGGGCCCTCGGAAGGTTAGTATATATTCTTTAACCTGTGACATACGTGGCTGGGCAATATACTACGTAACTAGCCAATATACTACGTGGCTGGGCAATATACTACGTGGTTGGGCAATATACTACGTGGCTAGGCAATATACTACGTGACTGGGCAATATACTATGTGGCTCTGTGCTGTATACTACGTGGCTGGGAAATATACTCCGTGACTGGGCAATATACTACGTTGCTGGGCAATATACTACGTTGCTGGGCAATATACTACGTTGCTGGGCAATATACTACGTCACTGGGCAATATACTACGTCACTGGGCAATATACTACGTGGCTGGGGAATATACTACGTCACTGGGCAATATACTATGTGACTGGGCAATATACTACGTCACTGGGCAATATGCTACGTGGCTGGGCAATATACTACGTCACTGAGCAATATACTACGTAACTGGGCAATATACTACGTGGCTGGGCAATATACTACGTAACTGGGCAATATACTACGTGGCTGGGCAATATACTACGTAGCTGGGCAATATACTACGTCACTGGGCAATATACTACGTCACTGGGCAATATACTACGTCACTGGGCAATATACTACGTGGACAAGCATATTCTAGAATACCCGATGCGTTAGAATCGGGCCACCATCTAGTATGCAATAAAAATCTAAAAGATGGCCAGCACTCCAAAAGTATTACATTTAATAGGCAGGTGCTCATATACTGTGGCCTATCCACAGGACACATTATAACTTGCTGATTGCTAGGGTCCCAGTTACCACATCGACCATTCTAATCCCAAAAATGAGACCCTGTTTGATACTATGGTTTGTCATGTGCAGCACCCCTCCATTCATTGTCTCTACGTGTGTTGACACTCCAGAGTCCCATTCTTGGGATCAATAGAAGTCCTAGTGGTGGGACCCTCTAGTGCTCACAAAGTTATAATCCAAGCTGCGCATATGTAATAACTTGGTTTTGTAGGGCAACCCCTTTAAGCGGTCTTAAAAATGTAATGATGTGCCATTAAATAAAATTGATGACCTGTCATATGGATAGGTAATCAGTGTCATTTAACTGATGTGGGAGTCCGCCACCCTGCAGCCTCACCAATCCGCTTTTGTTAGCTCTGGCGGTGGCCAGATGCTATCATTGATTAGAGCTGAACTGCACTTCTCAGTGTGCAGCTTCCACTGCTGAGTATGGCAGATTAGGTCCTATTCAGGAAAGTAGGAGCTGAGTTTCAAGAGAATAGGATTAATGTGCAGTACTCTGCAGTGGTCACTATGCATTGAACAAAGGTTTGCAGTGCAACTCCATTAAATGTTAACATCCATCTGCCTCCAATGCTAGGTGTGGTTGATGGTTTTGGTTCCAAACTGATCCAAAGGTTAGGCAAATAATATTAAATTACGTCAACACGTTTATCATTTGCTGTGGTTTGTGACGTTGCAGAATGTCGCACCTTTTCCTCAATTATGCAAATTAGCGGACACACATTTACGTTTTTTTACACATGCGGCTTTTCCTCATTAATGCAAGTCTATGGGGAAAATCCGCATGTGTACCTGCAAGAGAAATTGACATGTTGGAGATCTGAAAGATGCGCCGCATATCCGTTTCTGTGCGTGATCCGCAGGTGCACATAGACGCACAGTGGACATGGGATTTCTAGAAATCCCATCCACTATGCTGTAATATCTGAGTATCCAGAACAGTGTCACTGGATCTGTTGAAGTGCTTGCAGCACTAAACAGCTGTCATCCGTATGTGTTTCACCACCCTCCCTGCACCGCATGATTTCATGTGAATAAATCGCTTTTTGCTCAACACCGGTGAGTGCGCTGTTACTTTTCTTGTTCTGGATACTCTTATACAAATTGTTTTTTTCATGAAGCAGCACCCAGGTGGAGCTTGTATAGCGATTACTTTTTTTCTATTGTGACTAAAGGCTTATACGGTGTGGCATTCAATACCCCTGAAGCAGAAAGGGTCTAACGTATAACGGCTGTGCGATTGCAATATTTCTGGACTGTGGACTTATGCTGTAATATCTGGCTGCTGCATTTTTTGACGCTGCATAAATACGCAAAACTGCTGCAAATCCTGAATGTGGGTACCCTAAATGCTTGGACAACTCCATTAACTTACAGAGCCTGGCTCCTATGATTATTTTTTTGATTCTTAATCTGTTATGTCTTAATTTTGATGTCCGTCATTGAAACTTGTCTCTGTTTCAGTCACCACATAGCATTGTCCGGAAAGCGGCATATGAAGCTGTAGGAAAATTTGTTTGTTCAATGCACCTTGTGTGTCAAAAGAACTCCAGTGAGCCCAATGCCAAAGGTGAGGGGGATCAATAAGATCTAACTTGTTTAAATATGTGTACAAAAAGTATTTGTATAAATTGTGAGATATAGAAGGTATCCTTCACACACACACACACACACGTGAATAACCGGTACTGGTGTCATCAGTGCTTGCCATCAGTGTGTCATCCGTGTTTACCATCAGTGTGTCATCAGTGTTTACCATCAGTGTGTGATCCGTGTTTACCATCAGTGTGTCATCCATGTTTACCATCAGGGTGTCATCCATGTTTACCATGTGTGTCATCCGTGTTTACCATCAGGGTGTCATCTGTGTTTACCATCAGTGTGTGATCCGTGTTTACCATCAGTGTGTCATCCATGTTTACCATCAGGGTGTCATCTGTGTTTACCATCAGTGTGTGATCCGTGTTTACCATCAGTGTGTCATCCATGTTTACCATTAGGGTGTCATCCGTGTTTACCATCAGGGTGTCATCCGTGATTACCACCAGGGTGTCATCCATGTTTACCACCAGTGTGTCATCCGTGTTTACCATCAGGGTGTCATCCGTGTTTACCACCAGGGTGTCATCGATGTTTACCCATCAGTGTCATTCGTGTTTACCATCAGTGTGTCATCCATCCGTGTTTACCATCAGTGTGTCATCCATCCGTGTTTACCACCATGGTGTCATCCGTGTTTACCACCAGGGTGTCATCCGTGTTTACCACCAGGGTGTCATCCGTGTTTACCATCAGGGTGTCATCCGTGTTTACCATCAGGGTGTCATCCGTGTTTACCACCAGGGTGTCATCCATGCCATCCACTAGCAAGAAGACACTAAGTAGTTGAAGGGAATCTCCCCAGGCTTCTGCCATCTAATCTGAAAGTAGCATATTGTTAGTGCTCCATTCCTCCATATTCATAAGCTCTGTATAACCCCACCCCACCACTGATAGGCAACTTTGTGCCTATGCACATGGTACGCAGAAAGCTGTGTAAAAGCTAGTTTGGGTGTGGTTCTACAACCCCTGGCGAAAATTATGGCCTTGGAGGATGTTCATTCAGTTGTTTAATTTTGTAGAAAAAAAGCAGATCACAAGACATGGCACAAAACTAATGTTATTAACGCCTAAACAGAAAAAAACAAGGTTACAATGGGCTAAGGAAAAGCAATCGTGGACTGTGGATGACTGGATGAAAGTCATATTCAGTGATGAATCGCGAATCTGCATTGGGCAAGGTGCCGTTCCAATGAGATTTATAAAGATGACTAGATGGTGGCCTGATTCTAACGCATCGGGTATTCTAAAATATGTATGTATGTACGTCGCGCTGTGAGTGGGGGTTAAATTCCGCGCCAATATCGCTGATTGGTCACGCCTGGCTGGCCGATCAGCGAAGCGTGGTTCAAATCTGGCACCAATTCGCGGCCGGACTGCGCCTGTCGCTGATTGGTCGCGGCCGGCCGGGCACGACCAATGCCCGAAGCGGTGTTTAAGTACAGTGCCAATATCGCAGATTGGTCGCGGCCGGCCATGAGCTACCAATCACTGAAGTGGTGTTTAAATCCCGTGCCAATATCACTGATTGGTCACGCCTTGCCGGCCGCAACCAATCAGGGAAGCGTGGTTTAAATCCCGCGTCAATTCGCGGCTGGACTGCATCTGTCGCTGATTGCTCGCACGATGTCGGGGGTTTGGGGCGCTGGAGATCGGGGGTTCGGGGTGCAGGATATAGTACAGCCACGTAGTATATAGCTCAGCCACATAGTATATAGCACAGCCACGTAGTATGTAGCACAGCCACGTAGTATGTAGCACAGCCACGTAGTATGTAGCACAGCCACGTAGTATATAGCAGCCACATAGTATATAGCACAGCCACATAGTATATAACACTGCCCACGCAGTATATAACACTGCCCACATAGTACACAGCATTGTGGGCACCATATCTCTGTTAAAAAAAAAAAAAAAAAAAAAAGAATTAAAATAAAAAATAGTTATATACTCACCCTCTGGCGTCCACAGAAGTTGTCCTGATGCTTGCGAGGCTGCCACCAGCTTCCGTTCCCAGTGATGCATTGCGAAATTACCCAGATGACTTAGCTGTCTCGCTAAGTCATCTGGGTAATTTCGCAATGCATCACTGGGAACGGAAGCTGGCGGCAGCCTCGCCGCTCGCGCGCATTGGTGGACGGCGGAAGGTGAGAATAGCACCATTTTTTATTTTAATTTTTTTTATTATTTTTAACATCTTTTTACTACTGATGCTGCATAGGAAGCATCAATAGTAAAAAGTTCGTCACACTGTTAATAGCAGCGTTGACAGACTGCGTTACACCTCGTTATGCCGCGGTGTAACGCAGTCGGTTTAACGGACTGCTAAAACGCTATGTGGGTGGCAGGCACTGACTGGGGGGGGGGGGGGGAGTATGGAGGGGGCGCTGACTGCAGGGGAGTGGGGAGCGGCCATTTTGCGGCCGGAATGTGCCCTTTTCTGATTGGTTGCGGTCGGCTGGCCGCAACCAATCAGTGACTTGGGATTTCCGTGACAAACAGACAGACAAACAGACGGAAATGCCTCTTAGACGAGTATATAGATAGATTGCCTGAAGAGAACATGCAAATTTCCACAGTCATTGATGATGTGGGGCTGCATGTCAGGTAAAGGCACTGGGGAGATGGCTGTCATTACATCTTCAATAAATGCTCAAGTTTATGTTGATATTTTGGACACTTTTCTTATCCCATCAATTGAAAGGATGTTTGGGGATGATGAAATCCTGTTTCAAGATAATAATGTATCCTGCCATAGAGCAAAAACTGTGAAAACATTCCTTGAAAAAAGACACATAAGGTCAATGTGATGGCCTGCAAATTGTCCGGATCTCAATCCAATTAAAAATCTTTGGTCTTTTTCATGATTTCGTAATTTTTTCCTCAGAATTGAGTGATTCCATAATTGTTCCCCTATGCTTGGTTAAAAAAAGTAACCATTACTGACTACCACATTTTTTGTTCTTGATTTCTTTTAGTGTTTTGTAAAGCCAGGAAGTTGCCATTTGAATTGACTTTACTTTTGTGCCATGTCTGTGATCTGCTTTTTTTTTTTTTTTTTTTTTTTTTTTTTTTTTTACAAAATTAAACTACTACATCAACATCCTCCAAGGCCGGGGTGATTCCATATTTTTTTCAAGGGGTTGTATAAAGTTCAGCATTTAGAGAACTGATAGATTTACAGCTCGGTAAGTGACAAATTGCTGGATTCCGGGTTTGTGCCCGTTATGATCTCAGATGGAGTAACACAAACTTGGTGACAGATTTGCATTTCAGCTGGCTCCCTAGTCTAGACTGAAAACTAACTACTCCACACACCCTGCTCACGCATTTATGCTCTGTTCTTAAAGCGAACCGGTCAACAGGATTGTGCACAGTAACCTGCAGACTCTGTCAGGTCGGCACCGTTATACTGATTACAATGATACCTTGGTTGATGAAATCCATCTTGTGGTTGTTATCTAATTTTTATTTTCAGTTTTTAGTTTGATATGCTCGTGCGGAGCAGCCTGTGGGGGTCTTCATGTGGCGCTCTGATTAGTTATTCACCAGTATAGCTTCTGACAGATCACTGATCCCTCAATGACTTGCCCCACAGTTTACATAATGAATATATTATATATAATATATATATATATATATATATATATATATATATATATATATATACACATACATATATATATATATGTGTGTGTGTATATATGTATGCATATATATATTATAGATGCGATCCTATTTCAATGCAGGTATTAAAAAAAATAAAATATTTATATATTTTTTTTTTTTTTTTTTTTTAATACCTGCATTGAAATAGGATCGCATCTATAATGCATATTTAATTATTGTTTTTGATAGTGTATATATAAAGAAAAAGAAAAATAACAAAAAATCAGTCTGGAAATGGCTCCAGCCGTACCTGCACAATAGCAGCCTCCTCCAAGATGGCGCCGCCTGCGCAGTACCATCTATCGGATCGTCGATAGCTATGCGCAGGGGCGGCCAGAGCCATTGATTTTTTTTTTTTTTTTTTAAATCAAAATTCAAAAACAATAATCAAATACACATTATAGATGTGATCATATGTTGAAGTTGCAGCATTAGGAGTCCATATTTATTGAAATCAAAAACATCTTAACAGGCCAAGTTACATATTACCACCCCTTCATTGATATCACCTTCACAATTCTTGCATCCATTGAACTTGTGAGTTTTTGGAGATTTTCTGCTTGTATTTCTTTGCAGGATGTCAGAATAACCTCACAGTGCTGCTGTATTGATGTGACGATACTTTTCCTTGAGGATACTCTAACCCTTCATTCCGACAATGAGTTTTTGGTGTATTTTGACTGCGTGTTTTTGCTACTTCAAAAACACAACGTTGTACAGTGCCAGCAAACTACATCACATTTAAAGAAATCTCATGCCGCAGGGCATTTTCTCTTGTGGATGTGGTGCGTTTTCTAGACATAGACTTGCATTACCTGCAGAAAATCCACAGATAAAAAATGCCCATGCATTTTTAGTGCGTTTCCGTGGCAGAAAAGCATCAAAAATATCTGTAATCCACGCATGAATGTATCAAAAAACAAACCGCTTTGTTTAAAGCATGACTCAGCGATAACAGGGGGAAAAAAACTCCTTAGAAAATTAGAAAAACACATACTTAGGCCTCTTTCACACATCCGTTTTTTAGAATCAGTCACAATCCGTGAAAGTCTTAAAAGGCGGATCCTTGTAAAAAACGGATGATCCGCTTTTTTTGACTGATCCGTTGAAGTTATTGCAGCCGGAATTTAAAGAAACAGAATGAGAGAGAGAAACTGCAGGATTCGTCGCTGTGCGTCTTTGACGTTCACACAAAAAAGTTAGTATGTACGTTGTCTCCTCCCGACAGACAACGACTTTACGACGGATCCATCATTTGATGGATGAAACGGAAGGCCATCCATCACAATCCGTCGCTAAGTCTACGTTCACATTAGCGTCGCGTCGCTGTTGCGTCGGCGACGCAGTGGCGACGCGCCCCTATGTTTAACATAGGGGACGCGTGCGTCTTTTTGGTAGCGTTTTCCGACACGTGCGTCGTTTTAGACGCTAGCGTCGGACGCAAGAAAACGCTACAAGTTGCATTTTTCTTGCGTCCGATTTCGTCAAAAAACGACGCACGCGTTTGTGCGCGTTTTTCTTGCGTCGCCGATGCAGCGGCGCGCAACGCTAATCTGAACGTAGCCTAATACAAGTCTATGGGAAAAAAACAGATCCAGCATCAACATTTGCTGGATCCGTTTTTTTCTAAAAACGACGGATTGTGACTGATTCTAAAAAAAAAAAAACAGCCGGAAATGTGCACACCCGTGACCTGCGTCACATGATGGAGGGTCACCGGTGTGTCAGCATGACAACCAGAGGTCTCCTGAAGACCTCTATGGTTGTTGATGCCAGATTGCTGTGTGCGCCACCCTGTGGTCGGTGCTCATAGCAAGTCTGCAATTCAGCCATATAGAGGCGATCTGAGCATCGTCTCTATGTAGCAGAGCTGATCAAGTTGTGTCAGCTTCTAGGCGTATCAGCGGTCGTTAAGGTGTTGAACACCTTTAAGCTATGTGCACACGTTGCGGATTGTATTAGTTTTTGCCTTGTTTTTTTGCCGAGAAAACGCAAACACAACACAGCCAATTTAATTCATTGGGATTCCGCAATGCTGTGCTTATGCTGCGTATTTTTCCGCACATATAGGAATGCTTTGATCCGCTTACTTCCCGCGTGGGGCTATGCCCACCATACGCTACGTAAGTGGATCATCTGCAGATGGTACCCAGGGTGGAGGAGAGGAGACTCTCATCCAGGCCCTGGGAACCATATACCAGTAGGAAAAAGAAAATAAAAAAGTTATTCTCACCTTCCAGCGGCCCCCGCAGCTTTCCTGCTCCTCACGATGCTCTTGTTCCCAATGATGCTTTGTGACAATGACCTGTGATGACGTAGCGGTCTCGCGTGATGCTACGTCATCTGGGGTCATTGTCGCGAGGTATCACTGGGAACGGGAGCATCGCGAGGAGTGGGAAGGCTGCAGGGGCCACCGAAAAGGGGAGAATAACGCGATTTTTTTTTTTAAACATATCTTTTTACTATTGATGCTGCATAGGCAGCATCAATAGCAAAAAAGCTGATCACACTTGTCAAACACTATGTTTGACAAGTGTGACCAAACTGCCAATCAGTTTTACAATCGATTCTACAGATCACTGCAATGTAATTACGCTTGCAAAACGCTAGTGTTTAGTGGGAATACACATGCCAATTCTGCATGCGTTATACCCATGGCAGGGAGTTGCAGAATTGCCACCGAAATTTCCGCGACAATTGTGCAACGTGTGCACATAGCCTTAATTGTGAAACTTATTATTCAAAGATCTATTGGTTAAAGTGTATATGAAAATTAACTTTGTGGGGAAAACCCCTTTAAGTGTAGGGGTGGATCAATCATGCTTTGGCGTTGCGCTGTATCTAAAGGCACAGGGAACAATGGATTCAATGAAATTTCAACAATTTATTGAATAACACCATCTGTAAAAATGCTTAAGTTGGAAAAAATGATGGCTTCTACAAATGGATAATGATCCTAAACACCATTCAAAATCCACAATAGACCACAAAAGGCGCAAGCTGAATATTTTACAATGGCTCTCACAGTTCCCTAGTCTGAACATCATTGACAATCTGTGTCTAGATCACAAAATAGCAGTGCATGCAAGACGACCCAGGAATCACGCAGAACTGGAACAATTTTTCAAGGAAGAATGGATGTAAATCTCTCAAACATGAATTGAGAGACTCTTGGCTGACAAAAAGCATATACAAGCTATGATGCTACAAACTGATTCAACTGCCTGCCTGCAGGAGGGGTATAGCTGGTGGAAGGGGGAAACATTTGACTAGCGCCTGCCTGCTTTTGGGTGCAGCTGTAACCATGGTCTGTGTCCGCCAATGAACGTGGCGGGAAAAGGATTTTACAGTAACTACAAAAATACATTTTTAAGAAAATAATTTAATTTAAATATAGTTAGTTTTGAAAATCATTTAGTATTTATGTGGAGAGGTTATACAAATGGCCCGACTTTTTGCAGTAGTGTGGGAACCTACATAATCTTAGCATATATTATCTGATCATGTATGAAATTACTTGGTGACATTGAGAGAAGTTGAAAAATTGTCTACATAGAACTTTCTTCTTTGTTTTAATTGTGCTTTTGTCTACTCCTCTGTATCTTTTTGAACAGCTCTGCTTCACCTTTTGGGAATTGTCATCCCTACCTATATACAGGGTGCAAAGCAAGATAAAGAATGTGAAGTGGTGATGACCATCCTAGAATCTTTAAACAATGTACTTAAAGATGTAAAGGAACCTTGCATTTCAGGACCTGAGCAGCTTGGAGAAATATGCAGTGTCATCAAAGCAGTGCTGCAGAGCAAGGTATGCAACGTCAATACCAGTATCTAAACAATATAAAATTGTGCATTAAAAAATCTCATCAAATGGTGCCAAACAAATTGGTAGAACGGGCAACTGCCCCACCAGATATTTGGCATGTGATTATCCCATTTAATAGACTCAAGTGAGAATGGGAAGAAAACCTTCCAACCCAGATCAAAATCCAATTATTTTTTCTCTACTTGCAGACTGCATGTCAAGATGAAGCTGAAGGAGAGGATGAGCAACAGGTATGCTTTTCAGTTTCTTTTTGATTGAATCAATTAAAATGGCATTAAAATTAATTAAAACTTTTTTTAATTCAACTTTTTAGTTTGTTTTCATTTATTGAAATAACCGAAAGTATGTTTACTTTCTAAGTAATTATATTTCTAAAAAGTTCTATTGACTTGACATTCTCACCAGATTTCGATGACAACCCGTCGAGTCCACACAGCGAAAGAAATCAAACCATAATGTCCACAAATTAAGTAACTGTGTATACTCGAGTATAACCCTACGCAAATATAAGCCAAGGCACCTAATTTTACCACAAAGAACTATGAATACTTATTGACTCTAGTGTAAGCCTGGTATGCATGGCCCTCTCATCCTTATCCTGTTATGCATGGCACCCTCATCACTATCCTCGTATGCATGGCCTCCTCATCCCCATCTTGGTATGCACGGCCTCCTCATCCCCATCTTGGTCTGCATGGCCTCCTCATCCCCATCCTGGTCTGCATGGCCTCCTCCTCCCCATCCTGGTATGCATGGCCTCCTCATCCCCATCCTGGTCTGCATGGCCTCCTCATCCCCATCCTGGTCTGCATGGCCTCCTCATCCCCATCCTGGTCTGCATGGCCTCCTCATCCCCATCCTGGTCTGCATGGCCTCCTCATCCCCATCCTGGTCGGCATGGCCTCCTCATCCCCATCCTGGTTTGCATGGCCTCCTCATCCCCATCCTGGTCTGCATGGCCTCCTCATCCCCATCCTTGTGTGCATGGTCCCTTCATCCCTATTCTGGTATGTATAGCCCCTCATAACTATCATGGTATGTATGGCCCCTCATCCCAATAATGGTATGCATGGTCTCCTCATCTCCCACCCTTGTATCCATGGCCTCCTCACCCCCATCCTGGGTGCATGGCCTCATCCCTATCCTGGTATGCATGGCCCCCTCATCCCTATCCTGTTATGCATAGCACCCTTATCACTATCCTCGTACGCATGGCCTCCTCATCCCCATCCTGGTATGCATGGCCTCCTCCTCCCCATCCTGGTATGCATGGCCTTCTCCTCCCCATCCTGGTCTGCATGGCCTCCTCCCCATCCTGGTCTGCATGGCCTCCTCATCCCCATCCTGGTCTGCATGGCCTCCTCATCCCCATCCTGGTATATACGGCCCCTCATCCCCATCCTTGTGTGCAAGGCCCCCTCATCCCCATCCTGGTCTGCATGACCTCCTCATCCCCATCCTGGTCTGCATGGCCTCCTCATCCCCATCCTGGTCTGCATGGCCTCCTCATCCCCATCCTGGTCTGATTAAAATTATAATCCGTAAATCAGATTAATCGGTAAATGGCAAAAAAAAAAAATCAAAACACCAGAATTACATTGTTTTTGGTCGCCACAACACTGCAATGAAATGCAGTAACAGGTGACCAAAACATTCAAAACATTGCATCTACCCTATAATGGTATTGATAAAACATCAGCTCGTCGTGCATCCTGGTATGCATGGTTCCTCATCCCCATCCTTGTATGCATGGTTCCTCACCCCCATCCTGGTATGCATGGTTCCGCATCCCCATCCTTGTGTGCATGGCCCCCTCATCCCTATCCTGATATGCATGGCTCCCTCATCCCTATCCTGGTATGCATGGCCCCCTTATCGCGATCCTGGTATGTATGGCCCTCATCAGAAAAACATGAAATAAATATATACCATCCTACTTACCGTCCCTGCGCTCCCTCGCAGCGTTTTGTTTCTATGTTAGCTGCTGCAGCGGCTGGGCAATCACGTGTGCCGCTACTAAAGGGTATGAATATTCACTGCACTCCCTGCTATTAAAGAGACCTGCACTCGAGTATAAGTCGGGGGGGACGACTTTCAAGGATAAAAAACTCTGCTTGTACTCTAGTATATACGGTATATGTAATAATGAGAAATGACACAGGGAAAAAGTATTGAACACGTTTACTGAAATTTATTGAAATAACAGCTTCAAGATGCCTTCTATATGAAGAAACTAGTCACATGCATTGTTCATTTGTGATTTTGGCCCATTCTTCTGCACAAACACTCTTAAAATTCTGAAGGTCCCGTGGTATCCTTTTATGAACTCTGTGCTTTAGCTCCTTCCATAAATCTTTTATTGGATTCTGATCTGGTGATTGACTCGGCCATTCTAGCAGCTTTACTTTTTTTTTCTCTGAAACCAATTGTTTCCTTGACTGTGTGTTTGGGATCATTACCATGTCTTACTGAGATGTCCACCCTCATTTCATCCTCATAATTCTGGAAGATGTCATCAGATTTTAATCTCCGTACATTTGTCCATTCATCCTTAATTTAATAATAACATGACGTTTGCTAGTGCCGTATGCTGAAAAACAGTCCCACACCATGATGTTCCCACTTCCAAACTTCACTGTGAGTGTAGTGTTTTTTGAGGTGATATGCACTGCCTTTTGGCCACCAAACATTGTGTGTGTTATGGCATCCAAAGAGAAAAATATTGGTCACATCTGACCAGACTATATTCTACCAGTATTTCACAGACTTGTTTAAATGTTGTTGAGCAAACTTTAAACAAACTTGAATATGCTTTTTCGTCAGCAATGGAGTCTTGCATGGTAAGCGTGCATACAGGCCATGGAGGTTGAGTGCATTACTTAGTTTTGTTTGAAACAGTTGTACCTGCTGTTCTAGGTCTTTCTGTAGCTCTTCACAGTTGGTTTTTGGCTTTTGGACAACTCTTCTGGTAATTATTTTTACTCCTCTGTCTGAAATTTTGCGGAGAGCACCTGGTAGTGGCCGGTTTATTATCAAATGATGTTCTTTCCACTTGAGGGTTATGGCCCCAACAGTGCTCCTTTGATCCTTCCCATCGGAATATTTTTCAACAATAAGACTACGAAGGTCTGGAGACAGCGCACTAGTTTCACCCATCATGAGATGTTTCTTGTGTGGCACCTTAGTAATGAGACAACTTTTTACAGGCCATCAGCTGAACCAACTGATATTATTTTTCACTAAGTGGCAGGATTGCTTTCTAATAATCTGATAGATTTCAGCTGGTGACATTACTTTTTGCACGTCTTTCTTCGTGTTCAATACCTTTTCCCCCTATCATTTCTCAATATTACACATAACCTAATTCATGAACATCTACGGTTTGATTTCTTTGCCTGTGTGGACTGGATTGGTTGTTACCAACATCTAGTGAGAATTTCCTGTCAATAGCACCTATAGAAATATACTTACTTAGAAAATTGACATGTTCAATAGTTATTTCCCCCACTGTATGTTTATGTCCATATGTGCAGAATAGAATAAAGAGACAGCGCATCCTAAAGCGCTTTTAATTCCACCTTTGAGGTGTGCCAACACAGGCATATCTCTGATGATGTTATTAATGGATAATTAACTCAGTTTTACTGAACCATCCCCTGTGGATAGGTAATCATTTTTTGATCCATGCGGGACCTGGATCGATTGGCAAAACGAGGAACTTTTATCCCTGTTAGGCCGGAGTCATACTGCCCTACAATACGGCCGAGTGCTATGCAATAAGACATCACATAGCACTCTGCCCAGTGTTACTCCATGGGACAGCTCACATCTGTGATTATTTTCGTATGAATCTGCATACGAGAACCATCACAACATGCTGCAATTGGCAGTGAGACTCTGTTCCCTTCCACCCATACAAGTCTATGGGTGGGAGTGACACAACTCACAGCACTCTGATATCATCCTATTGCTGTGCGATATACGTCGGCAGCGGAGGAGATGGAGAAATGACTTTCTCCGGCTCCTCTGCAGCTGTGCTCCAATCCTGTCTGTGCGAGCACTGACACAATAATGTTTGCAGCCTATCAGGAACCGAGGGTCATTAGCATATCGCCTCCAATGATCTCGTATCAGATGCCCATACGCTAGTGTGACTCCAGCCTTAGAATGGAACTGCCGTGCGCATGTTCATCTGCTCGCTTCATTCCTTATGGGGCTGCCGAGCGGAAAGCAGTCTGCTTTTCTTTCTCGCCTCATTGGGGGACACAGGTAACCATGGGTGTAGGATGCTGACACTATGCAAATAAAGAAGTAACTCCTCCCCGGCAGTATACACCCTCCGACAGGCAACTCAGTTTTTGCTTAGTGTCTGTAGGAGACGGACCTGGATCTAACACCAGATCCGCATTTCTTTTACAGGGATTTGTTGTGTGTTATTAACCATTTCTCCTTTGTTTTTCAGATATTTTCTTCAGGATAAGAGGGTGCTATTTTTCTCACCCTGTTTTCCCCACTTTGAGCGACCGAGAGAGCAGTGTGGTATCACCCACATCGCACCCTCTCGGACCCATTCGGGTGTTTCAGGGTGACCTTCTTCCTCGGTGGCCAGTCCTTCCAGTTGCCCCTCCTCATCCCTCTCCTCGGAGAGGGCTGAGAGGAAGACGGCGGTCACTTCCAGTGACCCTCTCCCCCTGGTTAGGGGTCAATGCTGTCTTCTGCGCCGGAGTTCGTGGCGCGGGAAGGAGGACTTCTTCCAGGACCCTCTACTCTACCAGAGATCCTGATGTGTTCCTCATCTCCAGGTAGGGAGTCTTCAATCAACGGTATGGACCACCTCACCGCCACCAGGCCTCTTTTTACCAGGGCCTCTTTTTAATAGGGGAGTGGGCTGCATCACTGCCTTTTTTTGGCAGCGGGATGCGCTATCGCTGCATGCTGGCATTTCTTTTTTCTCCCTCCTTTTATTCAAATTGTGGGCGCGCGCGCTCACCATTTTTTTTTTCTCCCGGCTTTTCTTCTCTTCGTTCGGTGCTCAGCTTGTGCGCCCCCTTGTGGCGGCCTGCATTATAGCGGCCAGGAGCTCAGCGCTTTGGGGCGTTTCTTATGCATTCCCCCTTCGGCGCTTGTGCACGCCCACAGCGTCGCGCTGTCTCCGCGCTCTTTCTGCGACTTCCTGCTCCCTGTCAGCGTCTGCTCACCGCGTGGGACACCGGAATCTCGGGTGAACACAGGCACATACTCCTGCGGCTACCGCTGTCGCTGTCCTTCAGCAGGCTCAGCGCTACTGCTCTTTCAGGTTCTACTCCTCCCGGCAGTACTTCTCCGCACCTGGACAAGGTAATATCTCCACCTATGTCCGACCCCACTCCGGCCCTTGCCACTACGGCCATCCATTACGTCTGCGCTCACTGTAAAAAAAAAAAAGTGGGCCTCAGGTCAGCCTTCTCCTTGCTGCCTGTCCTGCGTTCCTCCCAGTATGTCAGCCCCTCAGGAAGCTCCTAGGTCTCGGGATGAGTGCACCCCACCTCCCCCGAAGTGGGCTGTTGCTATGTCTCAATTAGTGTCTGACCTCACTAAGGTGTCTCAGTCCCTGGTCCAGGCACTTGAACGTATCCCACTTCTCTCTAATGCCACCAGTGCCACGAACGCCTCACACGGCGATTCGCTCGCACCTGTCCTAGACCCTCACAGAGGCAGACTGGACAAGAGAGACAGAAAAAGGACCTTATCTAGATCCTCTTCCAGTTCCCTGGACCACACCGGGATCCCCCTATCTGCCCGTTCCCCCTCCTCGCAGGCGGATGTCGGGTCTGACCTATCCTCTCAGTCAGAATCTGACTCTGATGCAGATCAGACTTCCGGAACACAGGAGATGGTCGATAGCCTTATTTCAGCTACCATTCAGACGCTTGAACTTAAGGAGGATGAGGCAAGCTCTCAGGACGTCTCCATTGCGTTTATACTGATTAAACGTCCCTCTAGGGTTTTTCCTAATCACAGGGAGTTTGACAATTCTACCTCTACACACTGGGAAAATCCTGGTAAGCGTTTCCCTGGCAGGAAACGGCTAGACGTGTTATACCCTTTTCACTCCGACCTTGTCTCCAAATGGTCCGAGTCTCCTAAGGTCGACCCGCCCGTGTCAAGGCTATCCTCGCAGATGGTTATGTCTATCTCGACGCGGCTTCCCTTAAGGACCCCACGGACAGACAAATCGAGGCACTAGGAAAATCGGCATTTGAGGCTTCCGGAGCCTCCCTTTGCCCTAGTTTCGCCTCGTCATGGGTAGCCAAGGCTGTGTCAGCCTGGGCCAAAACCCTGCGCAGGGGCATTTTGGCCTCTGCTCCTGCTGAGGAACTGTCTGATTTGGCGGATCAGATTTCTCTTGCAGGAAAATACTTCATGAATGCCTCCCTTGATGCAGCGGCCTGCTCCACCAGGGCTAATAGCAACATTGTGGCCATTCGCCGGATTCTCTGGCTAAAAGCGTGGAACGCTGACCCCGCTTCTAAATAATCTCTCACTGGTCTGCCCTTCCAGGGTTTTAGACTCTTCGGCACGCAGCTGGATCAAATGATCTCGGACGCTACGGGTGGTAAGAGTACCTCCTTACCCCAGTCCAAGCCGAAAACGTCCCTTTAACAGGAGGGGCCCCCAGTCTTTTCGTCCCTTTCGGTCCTTTGCCTCCTCAGGAAACCCCAACCAGGACCGTTATTCCTCGCAAGGGAACTGAAGGAAACCTTCTTTCAGGCCTCCACCGCGCTGGAGAGCTAAGAGCCACCCCGCAAAACCATCTGGCTCTCGGGGCCACAGGTTTTCTAATAAATGACGGGTCGCCCCCACCTGGAAATCCCTCCAGGGTGGGAGGCCGGCTTCTTCTGTTCTCAGAGGTTTGGCTATCGGTAGTCGACGACGCCTGGGTCAGGGAGATCGTGACGTCAGGCTTCAAAATAGAATTTTCTTCGCCCCCAGGAAGTCGTTTCCTGCTCTCTCGTCCTCCAAAACAGCCCTCTCATCTCCCAGGGCTTCTCCAGGCCGTCGATTCGCTCTTCGCCTCAGGAGTCGTAGTTCCAGTGCCTTATCGCTAGCGGTTTTCGGGTTTTTACTCAAACCTGTTCGTGGTTCCAAAAAAGGACGGCTCTCTGTCCAATTTTGGACATCAAGCTGTTGAACCGCCATCTCCGGATTCGGCGCTTCAGGATGGAATCTCTACGCTCGGTGGTCGTGTCCATGGAACCGGGAGAGTTTCTGCGTTCCGTGGACATCCGAGATGCGTACCTTCACGTTCCTATTTGCGTACGGCATCAGAGATTCCTCCGGTTCGCGATCCAAGATCCTCATTATCAGTTCACGGCCCTCCCTTTCGGTCTGGCGTCTGCGCCCAGGGTCTTTACGAACGTCATGGCAGCTGTCATGGCCATCCTACGTTCAAAGGGAATTCTGGTAATCCCGTACCTCGACGACCTCTTGATCAAGAGTCTGTCCCGTCGGAATTGCAGCCAGAGCCTCAAGCTTACTCTGGAAACGCTTCTTCGCCTCGGCTGGATAATCAATTACCAGAAGGCTTCCCTGATTCCAACTCCGCGTCTGGAGTTCCTGGGCATGGAATTCGACACCTCTCAGGCTCAGGTCTTTCTCCCCAAGGAGAAGTTCCTTTCTCTTCGTCGGGGGGTCAGAGCACTAAAGAGCCCGAATCTTCTGTCTCTCTGCCTCGCCATGAGGGTTCTGGGGAAAATGGTCGCTTCCATGGAAGCGGTCCCCTATGCCCAGTTCCACTCTCGTCCCCTCCAGCTGGCCCTTCTTTCGGCCTGGGACAGAAATCCTCTTTCCCTGGATCGCCAGTTTCGCCTCTCTCCCAGAGTGAAACAGTCTCTCTCTTGGTGGACGCTGTCCACCTCCATTCTGTGCGGGAGGTCATTTCTTCCTCCCCGCTGGCAGGTTATCACCACCGACACCAGCCTCTAAGGCTTGGGAGCGGTTTTTCTCCACCTCACGGCCCAGGGCCGCTGGACTGTTCAGGAGGCGTGCCTCCCTATCAACCTCTTGGAAATCAGAACCATCTTCCTAGCCCTCATCCGCTGGGAGTCACTCCTCTCGGGAAAGCCGGTCCGCATTCAGTCGGACAACGCCACAGCCGTGGCTTACATAAACCATCAGGGAGGGACTCGCAGCAGTCAAGTCATGATGGAAGTGGCAAAAATTCTCCGTTGGGCAGAGGGTCACGTTCCCTCTCTTTCAGCCGTCCGCATCCCAGGGGTGGACAATTGGGAGGCCGACTTTCTAAGTCGCCAGGGCATCGTGGCGGGCGAGTGGTCTCTTCTTCCCGCAATCTTCAGCCAGATTTGCCAGCGGTGGGGCGTCCCAGACATCGACTTGATGGCCTCACGGGCAAACCACAAGGTTCCCCAGTATGTTTCCAGATCTCGGGATCCGATGGCCGTCGGATGCGATTCTCTCGTGATCTCGTGGGCCCAATTCCAGATGCCCTATCTGTTCCCACCTTTCCCCTTGATCCCAAGGGTCATAAAAAAGATCAAGACAGAAGGGGCCCCTGTTCTCTTGGTAGCTCCAGATTGGCCTCGCAGGGCCTGGTGTGTGGAACTGGTGAACATGCTATCGGACGTTCCGTGGAGGCTTCCGGATCTCCCGGACCTTCTTTCACAGGGGCCCCTCTTCCACCCGAATTCTCGGTCTCTGAATTTAATGGTATGGCCGTTGAGGCCGCGGTCCTGAAGAACGCGGGTTTTTCTCATAGCGTCATCCAGACTATGATAAGAGCAAGAAAACCGGCTTCCTCGCATATTTACCACATATGTTGGAAGGCCTTTTTCCGGTGGTGTCAGGACAACAATCTGTTTCCTATGACCTTTTCCCTTCCTTCCCTTCTCAGTTTCCTTCAAGCGGGCCTAGATTCGGGTCTTTCCCTTAGCACTTTGAAGGGTCAGATTTCCGCTCTATCCATTCTTTTTCAAAGAGACCTGGCCTGCCTGCCTCAGGTGAGGACCTTCATCCAGGGGGTCGCTCATATAGCTCCCCCTTATCGTTCTCCTATCGAGCCTTGGGATCTCAACCTCGTGTTAGACGCCCTCCAGCGTGCGCCCTTTGAACCAATTCAGGACATTTCCTTCTCGCTTCTATCTTGGAAGGTAGCCTTTTTGGTCGCCATCACCTCCATTAGAAGAGTGTCGGAGCTGGCGGCATTATCCTGTCGTTCTCCCTTTCTAGTCCTGCATCAGGACAAAGTGGTTCTTCGTCCGGTTCCTTCTTTCCTACCAAAGGTAGTTTTGGCCTTTCACATCAATGAGGACATTGTCCTCCCTTCCTTGTGCCCTTCCCCGGTTCATCCTTTGGAGAAGTCTCTTCACAAGTTGGATGTAGTCAGGGCTATCCGGATTTGTCTCGCCAGAACTGCCTCTTTTCGTCAGGCCGATCCTCTGTTCGTCGTCTCGGAAGGGCGTCGAAAGGGGCTTCCCGCCTCCAAGTCCACAATTGCTCGTTGGATCCGTTCGGCGGTTCTGGAGGCATACCGTGTCCAGGACAAACAGCCTCCTTCGGGGGTGAAGGCTCGCTCTACCCGGGCTGTGGGAGCTTCCTGGGCAGTTCGTCACCAAGCTTCGGCCTTGCAGGTTTGCAAGGCTGCAACGTGGTCATCCATTCACACCTTTGTCAAATTCTACAAGGTGCATAGTCAGGCTTCTGTGGACGCGAGCCTGGGTAGGAGGATACTGCAGGCGGCGGTTTCTCACCAGCCGACCTAACTCCTCTTTTTCTACAGAATATCCCGCCCTAGGGACTGCTTTTGGACGTCCCATGGTTATCTGTGTCCCCCAATGAGGCGAGAAAGAAAGAGGGATTTTTGGTTCTTACCGTAAAATCTTTCTTGGAGCCATCATTGGGGGACACAGCACCCTCCCTTGAAGTTGTACCGTGTTGGCCAACGGGCCATTGTTGTGGGTTGGTACATAGGTTGAGTTTTATATTGCCTGTTCCTACTACTGCTTTTGCACCAACTAAGTTGCCTGGTGCCTGTCGGAGGGTGTATACTGCCGCGGAGAAGTTACTTCTTCTTTATTTGCATAGTGTCAGCCTCCTAGTGACAGCAGCATACACCCATGGTTACCTGTGTCCCCCAATGAAGGCTCCAAGAAAGATTTTACGGTAAGAACCAAAAATCCCTCTTTTCCAGCAGCACCATATAGAATGAATGTCGATTGACTATGTAACAGGGGTTAAAGATCCCCCGTACTGCCAATCGGTGCTGGTCCCAGTGGTGGGATGCCCACCAATTGGCAAGTTATCACCTATCCTATAAATAGCTGATAAAGTCCAGTGAAAACAAGTTAAGTTAGATGCTGCTTTTGCTTCCTGGTGGACAAGTGATTCACATCTCTGCTTATAGTATACTAGCTATTGAACCCGTTCTACGCCCAGGTGGCGAGCATTTATATTGGTATATGGTCTCCATCCTGGTATGTGCTGCTCCATCCTGCATCCCCATCCTGTCATGTACTGCTCCATCCTGCGTCCCCATCCTGTCATGCGCTGCTCCATCCTGCGTCCCCATCCTGTCATGTGCTGCTCCATCCTGCGTCCCCATCCTGTCATGCGCTGCTCCATCCTGCGTCCCCATCCTGTCATGTGCTGCTCCATCCTGCGTCCCCATCCTGTCATGTGCTGCTCCATCCTGCGTCCCCATCCTGTCATGTGCTGCTCCATCCTGCGTCCCCATCCTGTCATGTGCTGCTCCCATCCTGCGTCCCCATCCTGTCATGCGCTGCTCCATCCTGCGTCCCCATCCTGTCATGTGCTGCTCCATCCTGCGTCCCCATCCTTATGTGCTGCTCCATCCTGCGTCCTAATCCTTTCATGTGCTGCTCCATCCTGCGTCCCCATCCTTATGTGCTGCTGCATCCTGCGTCCCCATCCTTATGTGCTGCTCCATCCTGCGTCCCCATTCTTATGTGCTGCTGCATCCTGCGTCCCCATCCTTATGTGCTGCTGCATCCTGCGTCCCCATCCTTATGTGCTGCTGCATCCTGCGTCCCCATCCTTATGTGCTGCTGCATCCTGCGTCCCCATCCTTATGTGCTGCTCCATCCTGCGTCCCCATCCTTATGTGCTGCTGCATCCTGCGTCCCCATCCTTATGCGCTGCTCCATCCTGCGTCCCCATCCTTATGTGCTGCTCCCATCCTGCGTCCCCATCCTGTGATGCACTGCTCCAACCTGCGTCCCCATCCTTATGTGCTGCTCCATCCTGCGTCCCCATCCTTATGTGCTGCTGCATCCTGCGTCCCCATCCTTATGTGCTGCTCCATCCTGCGTCCCCATCCTTATGTGCTGCTCCATCCTGCGTCCCCATCCTTATGCGCTGCTCCATCCTGCGTCCCCATCCTTATGTGCTGTTCCCATCCTGCGCCCCCATCCTGTGATGCACTGCTCCATCCTGCGTCCCCATCCTTATGTGCTGCTGCATCCTGCGTCCCCATCCTTATGCGCTGCTCCATCCTGCGTCCCCATCCTTATGTGCTGCTCCCATCCTGCGTCCCCATCCTGTGATGCACTGCTCCAACCTGCGTCCCCATCCTTATGTGCTGCTCCATCCTGCGTCCCCATCCTTATGTGCTGCTGCATCCTGCGTCCCCATCCTTATGTGCTGCTCCATCCTGCGTCCCCATCCTTATGTGCTGCTCCATCCTGCGTCCCCATCCTTATGTGCTGCTGCATCCTGCGTCCCCATCCTTATGCGCTGCTCCATCCTGCGTCCCCATCCTTATGTGCTGCTCCATCCTGCGTCCCCATCCTTATGTGCTGCTGCATCCTGCGTCCCCATCCTTATGTGCTGCTCCATCCTGCGTCCCCATCCTTATGTGCTGCTCCATCCTGCGTCCCCATCCTTATGTGCTGCTGCATCCTGCGTCCCCATCCTTATGCGCTGCTCCATCCTGCGTCCCCATCCTTATGTGCTGCTCCCATCCTGGGTCCCCATCCTGTGATGCACTGCTCCATCCTGCGTCCCCATCCTTATGTGCTGCTCCATCCTGCGTCCCCATCCTTATGTGCTGCTGCATCCTGCGTCCCCATCCTTATGTGCTGCTGCATCCTGCGTCCCCATCCTTATGTGCTGCTCCATCCTGCGTCCCCATCCTTATGTGCTGCTCCATCTTGCGTCCACCTCCTTACTTGCTGCTCCATCCTGCGTCCCCATCCTTATGTGCTGCTCCATCCTGCGTCCCCATCCTTATGTGCTGCTCCATCCTGCGTCCCCATCCTTATGTGCTGCTGCATCCTGCGTCCCCATCCTTATGTGCTGCTCCATCCTGCGTCCCCATACTGCCTCTGACCCGCTCGGCACCGATTGCTGGGGGGCCTGAGCAGGCGGGGACACCGGCGCGCTGTGGGGGTCAGGTGCCGGTATCGCCGCCAGCTCAGGCCCCCCAGCACTTACTATACTCACCTGTCTGTCCCGTTCCAGCGCTGCGTGCCGCCATCTTCCCGGTCTCCTGGCTGTGACTGTTCAGTCAGAGGGCGGCGCCGGCGCGCATTAAGCGCGTCACCGTGCCCTCTGAACTGAAGGTCACAGACCGAAGACCGGGAAGATGGCGGCGCTCAGCGATGGAACGGGGACAGGTGAATATAGGCGATACTCACCCTCCTGGCGGTCCCTGCTTCTCTGTTGGAGATCGCGGTGTGCGTTCAGTGTGAACGCACACCGCGATCTCCCGGGAGCCTCACTCTGTGAGGCCCAGACTGCGCCGGCGCTTGCGCCTGCGCAGTCTATAGAGGCTTCGGACAGAGTGACGCTCCCAGCGTTATATTATAGATTCTTCATTAATAATATTTTGTCTGTGTATTTTAGCACTTAAAGGGAGCCTTTTATGTCCACTAACGCTATTAACCTGCAGGTTGATAGCTTTATGAAGGTGGTCGGCCGCATTATTGAAATTGTGGCATCTTTGAGAGCGAGTCTTATTTCTCATGTTAATCTCCATATTACAGTAGCACACAGAAATATAAACATGATAAAACGGTAAATGGAAATGCCATCATAGAGTTCAGAATAAAGTCAAAACACATCAGAGAGGAAAAAAAAAACATTTACAAAAAGACACCCTTGACTAAATTTGAACCCAGAACTCTAGTATTGAAAGGGGAAAGTTCTAACCACTGAGCCAGGACTCAGAATAACATCTAGTTTGTTAAAATATATCTTATATATAATTGCCTAGAATACTACTTCCTGCAATTTGTGCCAACTTCCGTGGCTTTGTCCGGAGCTAATGTCCGGAGCTAATGTCCGGAGCTAATGTCCGGAGATAAGTGACGTCAACAGTGTCCAGTGTCTGATTGGTTGCCGCCTGCTGCGAGCGACCAATCAGAAACGTGCCGTACTGTGACACACTCCGCCCGCCATTTTGGTGTGATTTTTGAATTTTTACCTCACAGCAAGTTTCTACTGCGTGGAGGCGGGCCCAGTGACGTTGCTCTTCAAGCTCCTGCCGAATTTCAAGTATATATGGATTCTAGACTCCCGATTCTTTAGAATCGGGCTGCCATCTAGTACAATATAAATGGTTTGATCTCTGGGAGTTCATGTGCAGAGAACCAAAAATGTAATGAAGATTACTAATCATTGCTGGAACTTTCACAGCTCGTTACGTCATGTGTAATAAAACAATGGTTACATCCTGGAAAAAGGGAACATACAAAATAAGCATGAACCTATAGTCGGAGCAAAACGTTTTGAGATTGACACAATTTTTGAGTTTACTTCAGTGGTTTTTGATCTTTAGTTGAATGTTACTGAAGTACACATATAAGCATTTCATAAATCTACTATTATTTTCAGGTTTATGCAAAGACTCAATATTTACAGTGATGACCTTTATTTTTCAAGACTTCTGCAATTTCCCCTGGCATGCTGGATATTGGCTTCTATGCCAAATCCTGAGTAATGACAGCCCATTGTGGTTTAATCAGTGCTTAGAGTTGCTCACAATTTCTGAGTTTTTGTTTGTCCATCCACCATTTGGGGCTTTACCACAGATTCTCAATGGGGCCGAGAACAGGAGAGTTTCATGGCCATGGATACAAAAGGTCTATGGTTTGTTTGCTAAGCCAATTACGTTTTGCCTTGGACATTATGCTATCAAAAGCATTTTTCATCACCATGTTGCTCCTGTATCATTGGTAGAAATTGCTCTTGGGGGATGTTTCAATCCCATTCCTTATTCACACAGTGTTCTTCGGCAAAATTGAGTGATACCACTGCTTTGCATGAAAAGCAGCCCACACATGAATGGCGCTTACCTTTTCTTCTATGGACAATAATATTTTTGAATCCCTTCATGACCTTGCGATTTTCTGTTTTTGTGGTTATTTGCTCCCTTTCTTCTCAGGGCCATTACATTTTTTTTTTCCGTCCGTATGGCCGTGGGAGGGCTTGTGTTTTGTGGGACGAGTTGTACTTTTGAACGGCGACCCTGATTTTACCATATAGTGGAAACGGTAAAAAATATTCCAAGTGTGGTGAAACTGCAAAAGAAGTGCAATTCCACAATTTTTTTTTTTTTTACCATGTTCACTAAAAGCAAAAACTGTTTGCAAATACCAAACATGTATAGGTTCTTTTTGATTTACCTTTTATACTTTCTCCAGCACCATAGGCGTGGAGCACAGTGAATATTCATTCCCTTAAAGGGAACCTGTCAGCAGATTTTGCCGCTATCCGATGCAGCCACTGCCTTTCAGGGCTTATCTGCAGCATTCTATAATGCTGTAGATAAGCCCCTGGTCCGACCTGCAAGTGAATAAAAATAAGTTTTTGTACTTTTGAACGGCGACCCTGTCCGGTCCAAGGGTGTCGCAGGTCCGGCGCCTCCCATCTTCTTGCAATACACCCTCCTGCTTCATCATCGCTCCCCGACATCAGGGGAGGGCAGAGTAAAGCAGGACTGTGGAGTTGGTAAGCCAAACCTCCAACTCTGACTCCAACTCCTCGATTCCCATGACACCGACTCCGCGTCTGACTCCCTCATGCATGGCTTAAGTTTAAGTGATAAATTTACTGTAGTAAATGGTAACATCAGGCTTTTAATCTTTATTATGATACAATAATCAAGCCATTTAGATAGAACATAAAATATACTTATTGGAATACAACTTTTTCAACAAAAACATACTGAATTGCATTTCTGCAGTCTATGAATTTGTTCTGAGAAATCGTATCGCCTCCATCAGATCCTCCTTTATAGATGACCTCAAATCTGACCTAATTATTTTAAGGCTAAAGAAAAACCTCTCTACACTAGCTTGGGTTGGTGGCAAAGCAGTAACCACATGGGCAACATCTTAGAATGCTGCACATCTTATAGCGGCAAAATATTCTCACAGGTTCCTTTTAAGTAGGGGGGACACGTGATCGCCCAGCCGCTGCTGGACAGTAAAGTAGGATGGTTTATTTTTTTTATGCTTTTCAGATGAGGACCATGCATACAAGGATAGGGATGAGATGGCCATGCATACAAGGATGGGGGATGAGGAACCATGCATACCAGGATAGGGATGAGATGGCCGTGCATACAAGGATGGGGATGCGGAACCATGCATACCAGAATGGGGGTGAGGAACCATGCATACAAGGATGGGGATGAGGAACCATGCATACCAGGATGCACGACGAGCTGATGTTTTTATCAATACCATTATGGGGTAGATGCACTGTTTTGAATGTTTTGGTCACCTGTTACTTCATTTCATTGCATGTAATTCTGGTGTTTTGATTTTTTTTTTTGCCATTTACCGATTAATTTGATTTACGGATTATAATTTTATATTTTGATAGATTTGACGTTTCTGAAGTAAACAATGCCAAATATGTGTATTTTTTTTAATTGATTTATTTTGATTGGGGCAAAAAAGGGAGGGGTTTGGACTTCTATTTTTTTCAAACATTTTTTTCACTGCGTTCCAGTGTCTCCCTAGGAGACTTGAAGCTGTGATCTGCTATGTGTAGTAGAAATGATCATCTGCTATGAACACCGGCCACGGGAAGGCGCTCTTAGCAGATCTGCAATGACAAGCACGTAGGTCTCCTGCAGAACCCCGATTGTCATACCAACCCATCGGCGCCCCGCGATCATGTAACCGTAGCCGGTGGGTTTGTGATGCGCTTCCGACACGCGCATGTTAAATGCTACTGTCAGAGATTATCAGTGGCACTTAACGTTTTAACAGCTGCGGGTGGATCGCAATTCAACTCTCCTGTTACCCTTGGGAAAATTAAAAAAAATTTGGATCTGAATTAAATTTTTTGTGGAAAAAAAGTTAAGTGTTAACTTTTTTTTGTAAACATTCCAAAAATTCCTGTGAAGGGGGGCGTGTCCTAGCTGGCCATGTGAGCGGATGCAAGGAAGAGCGCTCTCGCTGCCAGAAGGACCAAAAATCCTGCTTTAACCCCGATTTTCGGGTAAACTCACTAAAATCCGGCTGACTGAGGGTCCGGAGAGTGCAGTGGTGCGGAGCGGTGGGTCCGGAGTCGGCAACGATGACCAGGAGGCGGCAGAAAGACGCTGCCACCAGTGATGCAGGAGCCGGCCAAGATGGCGCCGAAGTCAGGGAGGACGCTGACAGGGAGAACGCCACATGTCAGCGGCGCATGGAGGTGGCTGCGAACCTGCAGCAGTTTGCCAGGGTGGAGGCTGCTGACGAGGCAGAACAAGGATCCGGAGCTGGAGCTGACCAGGAGGTGGAGGAAGCAAGCACGGCTGAGCAGCATGAGGTACAGAAGGGGAAAGCAGGAGGCAACATGGCGGCATGAAGGCATACCGCAGGGAGAGGAGCCGACCCTTAGGGATGTTATCACCCTGATCTCCTCGTGCCAGCAATCCCTGAACTCCTTGGCCCAGCAGATGCAGGAGGTTAAAGGGGACACGGCACAGATTAATGCAGCCCTACAGAAAATGGACAAACGTATAGGAGTGGTGGAGAAGAGGGTGAGCACGGCAGAAGATCACATAGTTAAATTACAAAAAGCTGAAAAGAAGTTCGCCCAAGCAATAGCCGAGCTCGCTGCCAAAAATGAGGATCTGGAAAATAGATCCAGAAGGAATAACATACGTATAGTGGGGCTGCCTGAAAAGACTGAGGGGAGAAATCCCACAGAATTTGTTGAAAACTGGCTGCTGAAGAAGATTGTGAGCACAGTGTTGACAAATGTCTTTGCTGTTGAACGGGCTCATAGGGTCCCGCCGCAGCCCCCTGCCCCAGGAGTAAATCTCATCAAAGGTCCTTCACTCACTGCATTCTTAGGAACGGAGGCAGACGATAGCAGCGCTGTGAGCCAGGGACCGGCGGAGGGGTGAGTATATCCATATTTTTTATTTTTATTCTTTATTTTTTACATGAATATGGATCCCAGGGCCTGAAGAAGAGTCTCCTCTCCTTCAGACCCTGGGAACATCCAGGATCGCTCCCTGCACACGCCATACCCGGCGTTTAAGACGACCCCCGACTTTTGGGACAATTTTTAGGGGTTAAAAAGTCGTCTTGTACGCCAGAAAATACGGTAATTATTTTGTGTGACATATCTCTGTGATTTAAGGGCATGAAAATTCAAAGTTCACCAAATTTCCATTTTTTTCACAAGCGCAAGTCTTATCAAAGAAGTTTTACCACTATTATGAAGTACAATATGTCACAAGAAAACATTGTCAGAATCACCGGGATATGTTGAAACGTACCAGAGTCATTACGTCATAAAAGGACAGTGCTCAGAATTGTAACAATTGGCCTGGTCATTAACTTGCAAACCACCCTCGGGGTTAATCAGCGTAACTGCACCAACCTGACAGTGTCTGTAGTTTACTTACCAAAATCTTGCTGACAGGTTCCCTTTACAGAGGGCATTCTATTCTTGTTGGTGAGGCCATTTAAGTCAGAATAACTGTCTAAGGCTGGTTTCACATTTGCATTTGTTGCCGCTGCGTTTTAACGCATATAAACGCATGCGTTTTTTTTCCTATATTTAACATTAAAAACGCATGCGTTTTTTTTGTATGCGTTTTGCCGCGTTTGACGACACATGCGTCTTTTCTATGCTTGCGTTTTGTTGCGGAAATGCAACATGTAGTAATTTCTAGAGGCTTTTTTTGCCACAAAAAAACACATGCGTTTTTTTGCGGCAAACAAAGCATTGCTGTCTATGTAAACGCATGCGTTTTTAAGCACATGCGTTTGGTTGCGTTTTTAAACGCATGCGTTTCAATAGAGAAAAACAAGTCTACACACTAAGCCACCCCCCACCATCAAGGTGATAAAGGGATGCTAACCCTACCCCTAACCCTACCACTAACCCTAGGGATACAAACACTAACCCTAACCCTAGGGATCCAAACCATAGCCCTAACCCTAGCCCTAGGGATCCAAACCCTAACCCTATCCCTAGGGATCCAAACCCTAACCCTAGGGATCCAAACCCTAACCCTAGGAATCCAAACCCTAAACCTAACCCTAACCATGTCTATTTATAGTGGGTTTTCTAGTTGATTTTTATGATTGGCAGCTGTCACACACTAAAGACGCTTTTTATTCCAAAAAATATTTTTTGCGTTACCACATTTTGAGAGCTACAATTTTTCCATATTTTGGTCCACAGAGTCGTGTCACACGCCCTCTGTAGTCCCATTGGCGGTGTCTGGATCTTGATTTTTCTCTTGTGAAATTTCTCATCATGCGTATCAAAAACGCAAACGCAGGAAAAACGCATGTAAACGCGTAAAAACGCTGCGTTTTTTTACCGCATGCGTCTAAAAAAAACGCAGCGTTTGCACGGGTTTACATGCGTTTTTTTCACCACCTGCGGATGCGTTTTTAAACGCAAATGTGAAGCTAACCTATGGGACTATTTATACAGACAAACAGTGGGCATTAAGGATATGTGCACACGTTGCGGATTTTGCTGCGGATCCGCAGCAGATTGGCCGCTGCGGATTGGCAGCAGTTTTCCATGCGTTTGCAGTACCATGTAAACCTATCCACAGTGCACATGCTGTGGAAAAAAACGTGCGGAAACGTAGCATTGTTTATTATGCAGCATGTCAATTCTTTGTACGGATTCCGCAGTGGTTTACACCTGCTCCGTAATAGGAATCCGCAGGTGTAAAGAATCTGCACAAAAAAAGCATAAAATCTGCGGTAAATCCGCAGGTAAACACCAGTGCTTTTTACCTGCGGATTTCTCAAAACAGGTGCGGAAAAATCCGCAGAGGTTTCACCTACGTGTGCACATACCCTGAAAGACTATTGACAGACTGCACATACCCTGAAAGACTATTGACAGACTGACTGCACTTCCATGTGCACAGAATGAAGATTAATGAGATCACTCTGTGCACATAAACCTCACGTTCTTGGCAGCACGTGTCCGGCATACACAGGACGATATTTTGCCAGTAAGGATGGTATCGAACCTGTTTAGATTATCTTAGGAATGTTCCTGTTTTTTGTCATAGAGTTCTATGAGCGCCAGATTGCACCTGATGACCGAACGTTTCATCCGTTTTTTGCTGGATCCGTCCAAAAATTATTTTCCGGTCGGACGGAGAAAACGTTCAGCGAAAAAACGGCAAGCAACGGTTCCAGCAATAAACGGATGAAACTGATGTGAAATTATGATTCCGAATCTGGTTTTCCATGCATTCTTCATACAATCAAGCAAAATGTCCAGTCTGTCTTGGTCTCTTTGCGTTTATCTCTCTCTTTCCATTAAAAAAAAAAGGATCCAGCAAAAAAAAAAAAAAAACGGATTCCGCTGCGGTTTACACCTGCTCCATAATAGGAATCTGCACAAAAACCGCGGTAAATCCACGGTAATTCTGCAGTGAATCCACAGTGCAGTTTACCTGCGGATTTTCAAAAACAGGTGCGGGAAAAATCCGCAGAGATCCAACCTACGTGTGCACATACCCTAATTGTAGAAGCGAGCACTCCATTAACATCACCTCATTTATTTTAGTAAACCAGGAGATTGTTGCAGCGGTATCTTTTTTTTTTTTTTCCATAGTAGGGGGATGCATGCTCTTGCAGTCACAATTAAGTGTATTCAGTGTTGGACTGGGGTGCTAAGGGTCCACCAGTAACATTGACTGTGGGGGCCCATTTTTTACCTGCATTCAAATATTACACTACCCTCGTTCACAAATTTTCCTATATCTCTATATAATAATACACTGGGTAGTTTGTTTAATGAATAGATTATATGCTGCTTTTTATGTACAGAGTGAATCAACTGAATTATGCCAAATAATGCTCATATAGTGAGGTTGGGGGCCCAGAACTGCACAGGGGCCCACGGGGGGATTGCCCTGTTACGCTATGGGCCAGTCCGAGCCTGAGTGTATTTATATCTAATGTGTGTTCACAGTGATGGAGGAGGACGAGAGCTGGGTCCAGTTCTGAAATCATTTCTATGATTTTATGTATCACTAGTTGCAAAGGAGAGAGAAGCTTGCAGGACCATAAAATATGTAACAGATCACCTGTACGCCTCATATCAGAGGCAGACAGGGTTGCAATATTGTTACAATACAGCAGAGCTGTGAGAGCTACAGCAAATGTGTTTGCAAGAAGACAAATTTCAGTTCTCCTGTTCTGTGTTAATTGTCTCACACTGGAAACTCCCCCATTGATTTAAAATGACTCCGCCTCTAGAGTCTATCTTCCAGGCAGCATCCTCCCATGGCCTGGAAGAGGTAATTTACATATAAGAAAAATGTGGATTTCTCTGGAATAAGACATCATTTCGCTGTTCTCAAGGTATCATTTTATTAAGCTTCCTATGACCTGGATGCCCACATAGACAACTTAAGAGGGACGATACTACTGACTTAGATTCCCTTGTAAATGTATTTAAGTACACTTTAGTGATACAATAGGCCTGGGATCTTACCAATAGGTAAGTTTCTTGCATGGTGCTAATAGTTTACAGAAACACACCTTTACAAATTCTGACAGTTTTTTCTTCATATATTTTTCTCGCAGGTAGGATGACCAGAACAAAAATTGGCAATAACAGCCAGTGCAGAACAACAACATAACTATTATGTTAGTGTGTCATGAGCTTATCATCCTCTTGACAAAATCCATATGAAGGTGTTCACAAACACATAACCCCTTGTTTGTCCTTGCTCTGGCAGACAATGGAAAAGAAAATTGCATAAACGCATGCAGAAAACCATTCACACACTTACCCATACAGCTGACGTGAGACAAAAGCTATGGATAAAAAAAGGGCGTGACATGATGTATGATATTTTTCTATGATCACTTTCACAATAAAGTGAAGTGTTCTTTACCCCCAAGGAGGGTTTTCAGGTTTATGACCGGGCCAATGTTGACAATTCTGACCACTGTCCCTTTATGAGGTTATAACTCTGGAAAGCTTCAACGGATCCCAGTGATTCTGAAATGGTTTACTCGTGACATATTGTACTTCATGATAGTGGTAAAATGTATTTGATATTACTTGCGTTTATTTGTGAAAAAAACAGATATTTGGCAAAAATTTCGCAGTTTTCCAACTTAATGCCCTTAAATCACAGAGATATGTTACACAATATACTTAATAAGTAACATTTCCCACATGTCTGCTTTACATCAGCACAATTTTGGAACCAACATTTTTTTTTTGTTAGGGAGATAAGGGTTAAAAATTGACCAGCGATTTCTTATTTTTACAACACCATTTTTTTTTAGGGACCACATCACATTTGAAGTCATTTAGAGGGGTCTATATGTTAGAAAATACCAAAAAGTGACACCATTATAAAAACTGCACCTCTCAAGGTGCTCAAAACCACTTTTAAGAAGTTTATTAACCCTTCTGGTGATTCACAGGAATTTTTGGAATGTTTAAAAAAAAATTTACATTTAACTTTTTTTTCACAAAAAAATTACTTCAGATCCATTTTGTTTTGTTTTACCGAGGGTAATAGGAGAAATTGGACCCCAAAAGTTGTTGTACAATTTGTCCTGAGTACGACGATACCCCATATGTGGGGGTAAACCACTGTTTGGGCGCATGGCAGAGCTCGGAAGAGAAGGAGCACCATTTAACTTTTCAATGCAAAATTGGCTGGAATTGAGATAGGACGCCATGTCGCGTTTGGAGAGCCCCTGATGTGCCCAAACAGTGAATCCCCCCACAAGTAACACCATTTTGGAAAGTAGACCCCCTACTGAACTTATCTAGATGTGTGGTGAGCACTTTGAACCCCCAAGAAGTTTATAATGTAGAGCGGTAAAAATAAAAAATCATATTTTTTTCACAAAAATTATCTTTTTGCCCCAATTTTTTATTTTCCCAAGGGTAACAGGAGAAAGTGGACCCCAAAAGTTGTTGTGCAATTTTTCCTGAGTACGCTGATACCCCATATGTGGGGGGGAACCACCGTTTGGGCGCATGGCAGAGCTTGGAAGGGAAGGAGCGCCATTTTGGAATGCAGACTTTGATGGAATGGTCTGCGGGCGTCACGTTGCGTTTGCAGAGCCCCTGATGTGCCTAAACAGTAGAACCCCCCCCCCCCCCAAGGAACTTAACTATATTTGTTGTGAGAACTTTGAACCCCCAAGTGTTTCACTAAAGTTTATAATGTAGAGCCGTGAAAATAAAAAATCATTTTTCCCCACAAAAATGATTTTTTAGCCCCCAAATTTTTATTTTCCCAAGGGTAACAGGAGAAATTGGACTGCAAAAGTCCAATTTGTCCTGAGTAGGCTGATACCCCATATGTGGGGGTAAAACCACTGTTTGGGCGCACGTCGGGGCTCAGAAGGGAAGAAGCGGCGTTTTGGAATGCAGACTTTGATGGAATGGTCTACGGGCATCACGTTGCGTTTTCAGAGCCCCTTATGTGCTTAAACAGTGGAAACCCCCCAATTCTGACTCCAACCCTAACCCCAACACACCCTTAACCCTAATCCCAACCCTAACCACACCTCTAATCGCAACACACCCCTAACGCTAATCCCAACCCAAACTCTAGCCCCAACACTAACCCTAATGGGAAAATGGAAATAATTTTTTTTTGTTTTGTTATTTTTCCCTAACTAAGGGGGTGATAAAGGGGGGTTTGGTTTACTATTCATAGCGAGGTTTTATAGGGGGTTTTTATGTTTGGCAGCTGTCATACACTAAAAGACGCTTTTTATTACAAAAAATAGTTTTTGCATCACCACATTTTGAGAGCTATAATTTTTCCATATGTTGGTCCACAGAGTCATGTGAGGTCTTGTTTTTTGCGGGACAAGTTGACATTTTTATTGGTTCCTTTTTCCGGCACATGACACTTTTTTATCGCTTTTTATTCTGATTTTTGTTAGGCAGAATGAACAAAAACAGCAATTTGTGAATTGCTATATTACATCAGATCACAGCGGATGACAGGCAGTGTTGAAGGCTTGCCGGCGCCTGCTCTCAGCAGGCGCCTGCTCTCAGCAGGCGCACCCAAGCCACCTCCCTGCAGGACCCGGATGGACCCCCACAGCCATCTTGCATCCGAGGCCTGCAGGGAGAAGAACGGAGGAGACCCTCAAAACAACTGGTCTCGCGAGACCACACGTCATCACAGGTCATTGCCGCAAAGCATCACTGGGAACGGGAGCATCGCGAGGAGCGGGAAAGCTGCGAGGGACGCTGGAAGGTGAGAATATCACGATTTATTATTTTAATTTTTTTTTTTTTTTTTTTTTACAATTATATGGTTCCCAGGGCCTGGAGGAAAGTCTCCTCTCCTCCACCCTGGGTACCAACCACACATGATCCGCTTACTTCCCGCATGGTGGGCATAGCCCTATGCGGAAAGTAAGCGGATCAATGCATTCTTATGTGTGCGGAATCCCTGTGATTCCGCAAAAGGAATGAACATGCTGCGTTTTTTTCCGGAATGCGATTCCGCTGTGCACAAAAATTGCGGATTGCATTCTAATAGGATGCTTAATGTATGCTTTTTTCACGGTTTTATCGCGTTTTTATAGCGAAGAACCTTGAAAAATCCTGAACGTGTGCACATAGCCTAAAACAAGGTTTTAACAAAATCGCTAAATAATAAAGAAAAAAGAAAAAATATATTGTACCCATCAGTAAATATTGTTATGAAAGAAATTAAAGAACAATAAGGGTATGTGTCCACGTTCAGGATTGCATCAGGATTAGGTCATGATTTTACGCAGGTAAAATCTGCACCTGAGGTCACTGGCAGGTCACCTGCGTTGTCCTTGCGTTGTTTCTGCAATGTAAGGACATGCTGCGTTCTGAAAAGATGCGCCGCATGTCCGTTTACGTGGGTCTTCCGCATGCGTCTTTTAATGCATAGTGGAGACGGGATTTCATGAAATCCCCTCCACTATGCTGTAACATCTGGACGCTGCATGTAAGGAGGGCAACAAAATTAATAAAGGGGATGGGAGAACTACAATACCCAGATAGATTAGCGAAATTAGGATTATTTAGTCTAGAAAAAGGACGACTGAGGGGCGATCTAATAACCATGTATAAGTATATAAGGGGATAATACAAATATCTCTCTGAGGATTTGTTTATACCAAGGAAGGTGACGGGCACGAGGGGGCATTCTTTGCGTCTGGAGGAGAGAAGGTTTTTCCACCAACATAGAAGAGGATTCTTTACTGTTAGGGCAGTGAGAATCTGGAATTGCTTGCCTGAGGAGGTGGTGATGGCGAACTCAGTCGAGGGGTTCAAGAGAGGCCTGGATTTCTTCCTGGAGCAGAACAATATTGCATTATACAATTATTAGGTTCTGTAGAAGGACGTAGATCTGGGGATTTATTATGATGAATATAGGCTGAACTGGATGGACAAATGTCTTTTTTCGGCCTTACTAACTATGTTACTATGAATGTTTGACGCTGCGGCTCTACTCAGCGTCAAACACGCAGCGTTTCCTGAACGTGGAAACATACCCTAAAACTACACTTATTTGGTTCCACAGTTTCCGGATCGACCCAACCTATAAAACTGTCCCAACAGTTAACTCTTTTAATGAACACTGTTTAAAAAAAAAAAAAAAGTTTAAAATTTCAGCATTCAGCAGAAATTGTGGAACATGTTTTGGTGTCATTTGTTTTACCCATTTCCCCTTTTGAAAATGTAGGGCAGAGCAAAGTACTGTAGTGCGCAGGTGCCGGGAAAGGTCAGAGAGGCCCAGCGCCTGCGCACTACAGTACTTTGATCTGCCCTCAACAGGACAGACAAGGTACGCCTGCGCTGGAGCCGCAGCATGAAGACCAGAAGAGGACGTCATCTGATGAAGATGGGAGGCGCCGGACCCAGATCAACAGCGGGACCGCCCCTGGGTGAGTATAATGTAACCTCTTTTTCTCATCTTTTAGGATACATCGGGGGCTTATCTACAGCATTCCACAATGCTGTAGATAAGCCCCTGATGCTGGTGGGCTTACCTCACCCGCGATTTTGGGGGTGACAGGTTCCCTTTAATTGTAGATGTCTGTGAGCCTGTGATGACATAACAATGTATCCTGGACAAGCCATATTAGGATTTTTATTTCTTTTGGAGCACAATATTTTATATTTATTTACATTGCACTGTCAAAATAAAAAAAAAAGAATAAAGGATTTTTTTTTTGTTTTGGACTTAATACGTTTCTCATGGAAGTATATTTTTAAGAACTATCGATTTTTATATAACACCTATAAAACTCCATTCTAGAATCCAAAGAGGAAGTTTCTATGAATTATCAATGTTTTGTCGGAGTTCGCTGTACTTGACTTGCACATCTTCCAGTGCGCTGCATGCAGTGCTTAGTGGCTGAGAAATTTGAAACCTTAAGAGACCACAGACAGTATCCAAAGCCAAAATAGACCATGAACTTACTGCGATGAAAGGAGGGAGAAAATAGAATGACACTATAGTACATATCGTTACCAAAATAGGTGCCACAAATCCCTTGAAATTGCTTCTTTCTTGAACCCATAGATTTATGATTGATGTTTCCTTGTTTTCCATTGTGCTGTAGAATAAAGTGGTGCCAAGTAGAAACCCAATAGAAGGAAGCAGCCAGTCAAAGGTTCTGCTTTTATTAATAAGTGTAAAGAGGCAATGCCATTCCCTCTGGTCACATTCTGATTGTATTTCGACACATCCTGGAATCATGTGTGTGCCATATGAAGCCGCAATTAGCCAACAAGTCAAACTGAGAAGACGAGTCTGTACAGAGAGAGATGTTTCAGCCATGGGTTTGCCACTCCGTGATCGATTCCACTCTTCGCTGAAACATATCCATGGGATCAGCAGAGGAATATATCGATAGGTCTCATTTTGAAAGGATAAAAATCTCAGGAAAACAACATCTGTGCTGGGAGACAGTAACCAGCCACTAAACCATGAACATAAAAAGAATCCTGTAATAGAAGAGTAGAGCGTTAGAATACAACTACATTGTGAGCACTTCAAATTCCCAACGCACGTTAGGTCTATGGTAGGATATGAAGTTCAAGGTGCATAATGAGATGGTAAGCATTCTCCCTAGGCTTTTCAACTTTTCAACATTCTTTTTAAACTCGTTTTTTTAATATTGCCTTTTTTTCCCATTTATTGTTTTTAAGTTCAAGCACCAAAATGTTTTCACTAATTGTGTATATAAATGGAGAGAAATGTAAATCTTTACCACATTTATTACAAAGCAGAAGATGTCTGTCCAAAGGATAAGTGTTAACTTGCTGATCATTGAAGATACCACTGCTGAAGCTTCACTGATACTGAAAACGGGGCCCTGAAGAGCCCCACTTGAATGAATCTATTGTTATCCTTCTGTCCAGTTCATTGTTTATGGACCCAGTGATCCCCAGCATTCCCATAAAAAAATTGGCACAACCTTTTTAACAAGGAAAAGATGATTGCCACTCTTTGAGTGATCTCACCACCATCTATTTTCCCATACTTTCTCTAATGGCTGTGCCTAATAATGCTGTTGAGGCCAGTTTACAGATCCATGAGGCCTATATGAGACTGCCAGGTTTGGGAAAGGAGACCCATGCCCAGTCTATACTTTGGCTGCGGAACACAGATGTGTGAAACTGTACCTAATCCTGTACCCTTGTACAGCCACTACCATATAATTAGGAGGACTAGGCGTTCATCGTACTGCCAGAGCTCCTACAAAGAGCTGATCTAATATTGAAGGCCTGCCCAAAGGACATTTGAAAACTCTTTTAGTAACTCGCCTGATAAAAGGTGATAATGTGACTTGATAAATTACTATTTGTTACACTTTACTCAGATGTCAAATGTATCAGAAACAGCCTTGTACGTATTACACTGTGGCACCAGAATGGCAAGGCTGTTCGCGCTGTCATTAAAGTGCTGGTAGTTGTTATCTAATGAGTATAATGCAAGTTATAATCGGTGCGTTACAACAGTATGTATACCAGGAACAGGTAATGTAAGTAATGTCCTCGCATAAAAGGGCATTTACTTGGTGAGTTTAGAATTACTTTCTTCTGAGTATTACTTCAATACCTTTTTGCAGAACTTGTTCAGAGATGGCATCAACAGTTGAATACACTTTCCAAAACGAAGACCTTTAATATATGATGTGATAATGTATTACTATATCTTTGGTTATGTCAGAGGATAGGTCAATAAAGATAAGCACCTAGTCAAAGTCCAAATTAGCATGTGTTACCGAGGTAAAGCGGAATACTAATGTTCACAGGGAATACTGTTAGTTGGCCTTTTAGCATAGTAATGGAGATAACATTAGGTTAATCTTGGAGGCAATGTACAAGCAATAATTCCCATCCATTTTTCTCCGAGCTCTGCATTTGGCTTCTCAGAAGTCAGTGTCAAAATCAATTAATGTTGTAAAGCTTGTAGAAGATGCATTCGGTGGTCTCAGCGACCATAGTAATCCAATAGTAAAATAAAGTCATATGTATGTGGCCCGTATGTGACTGGCTAAAACGCAGACTGTTCTTGCTCAGATGTCTAGTATGACTATCGGTGTGCTGTATGGCGGGTGGCTTGAGGAACAGCATTTATTTTTAAGCATTCACTTTTGAGAACCACAATAAGAGTTTACAGTGCATGTAAAGTGTATGTTTGTTCCGTAATCAGCCTATGTTTATAATACAGTAGTAGGAACTTTATGTACACAAAGGTCGTAAATAGGTGCCAACGAACCCTACAAATAACTTCTAAATCCGTCTTTAAAAGGATCCTAGGCGTTGTACAAAGCCGCAAAATTAAAAGGCCGACTTACCTGTGATGACTGTATCTGTCATTAGCAGGATGAGCAGAGAAATGACAGATGATTGACTGTGAGCTTCTCGTAGGAAAAGGAATGGCAAGAAATTGTAGCAGCATTTTCCGAGCTGTATACATAGGACAGCCAATTGTATCTCCATTCTGAACCAGGTTCACATGCAAACTTTCTGTAATTTCTTGGCAGTAGATGCAAGACTCACAAGTTCTTGATTGTCTTCTCAGAGCAGGTTCTTTCTATGTCACATTATTGTTTTTTCTTGGCATAAACTTGTTTGTCTAGGTTGTTTTTTCCTTCTTTTCTCCCCCTCTTTTCTCTTGTTACTCTTTTTTCCGCATTTACAAATCAAAAGTATCTGGTTTTGATGGCTTTGGGACAATGACCCAGTGTTTGTCCTGTTCGGAGCTCATCTGAGCTGTCTGAGCTTACACCTCTCCCTCTGGTTGCATGTTTGTTCTTAAGGTAATTATCCTGTAGAGCAGGTAGATCTGCCAGATCAGGTGGAGGCTGTCACACTCCCCTTCAGTTGCCTTATGGCAACGCCTTCTGCTCATAAACTGTCTTTTGGTGACCCACCCACCTGACTGGTTCCAGTGTTGGCACATGTTCAGGGATACTATGAAATGTCGCACTAGGAATAACTAGGAGCAAATATTTCATATTCATTGTCCTTCCCAACGAAATAAAAGATCTCCTTTTTGATTTGTTTAAAATGTTTCTTTTACTTTTTAATGAAGTAGAAAGTTGGTATAATTTTTTTTTTGCCATGTACTGAAAATGAATGACAACAGAAAGATTCAGACATTTACTAATGTGACAATAACTTTTTATCCTGTGTTGTGGCCGTTCCCAGTAAAACTGCAGTTTTTGCCTTGATATTTGAAAATCATTACAAAACAGTGCAGATGTACTAGACTATGGCCACAATATGTGAACACAGCCTTAAGGTACATTTACATGGACTTATAAACGGCACAATGCGAATGCCGAGTGATAAATTTACTGGTAAACTCCCAAACATAGGCCGACCAAAGGAAATGATGCGCACTGAATGATCTATGCTAGATGGCTCAATGTACCATTGTTCTCGAGTGTGCGAATCCTGTTTACACAGGATGATGCACCTCCAGGAGCAATGATTTTTAACAACGGTTGTTCATGATTATCTTGCAGTGGAAATGCAGCCTGTAATTGTATTGCTGCTTTAAGTAACATATTCACTTAAGCATGCTAATAAGTGTGATTCTGACTTGCAAATGTTTGTTATGCATTGATAAGCTTGTTAATTAAAACACACCTAACTATGCAGATTAACAGACTGGCATACCTACCAAGTGTCACTCCTTTGGCAGGACAGTCCGTTCTTTTGACCCAACACCCTTGCTTCCCGATTTGCCCTTTATATGGCCCACTTTTGATCTGATAAATAGATTTGCGTTAATAAATTTCTATATTGCTGCAGGAAAAAGTTTGTCTAATTCCTAACCATATAGTATACCTCAATGTATACATTTTTATGGCCTGTTGAAGATTAAGCCTGTAGATGTAGCCGATCCATGAAATGAATCAGTCTGTCACACAATAAAGTGCCCCACTTGCCCCATTCAACTATTGAGAGTTACATCTAAGATGCTTAGCTTGCATTTTAATGGAATACTTATTTCCTAGATTTACTATTGGTACCTTAAGAGATAAGGAAATGTTTTACCAAAGAAAGCTTTGAGAAATGCTTCCTTGGTTTCACAGATCAATATCCTATCACTTGTCGTGCTTAAAATGATCTTGTTCACAGAGCCGTAATGCAGCCATGTAGAAATCATATCTTACAAGCTTTGTTTCAGGATGTAGAGAAATCACAAGAAAGTCTTAATAAATTTGCTCCAATTATTGGTTCAATGTAAATTGTATGGGCAAAGAAGTGATTGATGTTGCTTTTACTTTCAGGCAGAGATGGATGCCATGTTGATGGAGTACGCAGGAGAGGGAATTCCATTGATTGCTGCTGCGGTTGGTGGTATGACATTTGCTCCATATTTTGCAGATTTTCTTCCACTACTCCTCAGTAAAACTGTAAGTATTGTGGCATTCCTGACTGTATATTTTTTACATATGCCAATCATCCAGAATTTTTGTATCTTTCCAATTAGCATGTTTTTACTGTTTGCACACACTGCTGCTAGACTATTGTAAGTCTGATATGGCTTTTGTATGTGCAGTCTCCGGGAATGCTGTGCGAGCAGCAGGTCTTAATGCCAAAAGGTCAACCATGTTGTAATTCTCTGCATATGTGGATATTTGATTTGTCCTTTGAACTGAAGTGATTGCCTCATGTCACATAAAGATAATGGTAGTAAATAAACCTTATGAACTTTTCCTCTCCACACAGAAATCCAGTTGCTCTACGGCAGAGAAGTCATTTGCAGTGGGTACACTTGCTGAATCAGTAGTAAGTCTGGGAGAGACCACTGTCCATTTTGTAGCACAGTTATTTCCCGCTTTCATCGCTGGAACACAGGATGGAGATAATGAAGTTTGTAGTAATGCAGTTTTTGGACTTGGGGTCCTAGCAGAACATGGAGGTGCAGCCATGCTGAAGTATCCTTGGTTGTTTAAAGGTCTGCTCTTCACTAATGGTTGAATTATCTTTATGATGAATCAGGTTAGACATATGGGGTGTACAGGATTTCTTAATTCTTCTTTAACTTCTTCAAATCTGTACACAACGGCCAACCTGTGAACCTACTGAGTAAGATTTTATAGGCTGATAACGTTTACCCACGTCACATCCCATGAACAAAAGTTCATTTTAATCAATAGATCTTTGAATAATAATAATTTCCACAATTGCGTGTTAAAAAAATGTTCTTGTGCTGAGATAATCTTATAAATGTGCTCACTGTGTAATGGATGTGTCTGACCATACAGGGACATGGTCTGATCATACCACAGCTCCTGGGCAGGGAAGGAAGCAAGAAAAGTCTACAGACATTGCAGCATGGCATCGCAAATAATTCTTTCTTTGAGATAAAACATTGTTTTAAAACCAGGCAGTGAAATGCTTTATAGAAGAAGTAGTCAGAAACTTTTGCACTCAATTCAATGTGTGTAGGTTCCCAGAAGGAATATCAATATGAAATGCTTTATCTGACAACAGCTGTGATTCCCTGCTGCAATGTCTGTATACTCTCTGTGGCTTCCCCTCTGCCCAGGAGCTGTGGTATGACCAGACCATGTCCCTGTATGGTCAGACACAACCATCACACAGTACACAGGGGCACATTTATAAGATTATCTCAGCACAGGGACATTTTATTTACACACATCCAGTTGTGTAGTTTATTAGTATTCCAAGATCTGTTGATTAAATTGAACTTCGTTCTTGGTGAAAACCCTTTAAGTATTGCACACACCTTCAATAGCTATAGGCCAAAAATTGATTCCTCCTGACCTCACCATTCACATGCATGCTTGGTTTGGCCAAGAAATGCATGTATTTTTCTTGGGGAGTAACCTGCTCCCAGACACCCATGGTGCTGACTTATCGCATTTGAAAGCAAAGTTTGGGTTTGTTGAAATCAGTGGGGGCAGGTCCCTCTGACATAGAAATGATCTAACCTGTGAAAAAGTGACCACTTGTTAGGCGTACAATGCCCCATTAGGATGAATAATAATCTGCTGTTGGGTGGATTGGTTATTTGGTACTACACTCTAAAGGCCCCTTCACATTAAGCGACGCTGCAGCGATACCGACAACGATCCGGATCGCTGCAGCGTCGCTGTTTGGTCGCTGGAGAGCTGTCACACAGACCGCTCTCCAGCGACCAACGATGCCGGTAAACATCGGGTAACTAAGCGCAGGGCCGCGCTTAGTAACCCGATGTTTACCCTGGTTACCATCCTAAAAGTAAAAAAAAACAAACACCAGATACTTACCTACCGCTGTCTGTCCTCCAGCGCTGCGCTCTGCTTCTCTGCTCTCCTCCTGTACTGGCTGGGAGCCGGAAAGCAGAGCGGTGACGTCACCGCTCTGCTTTCCGGCTCACAGCCAGTACAGGAGGAGTGCAGAGCACAGCGCTGGAGGACAGACAGCGTTAGGTAAGTATCTGGTGTTTGTTTTTTTTTTACTTTTAGCATGGTAACCAGGGTAAACATCGGGTTACTAAGCGCGGCCCTGCGCTTAGTTACCCGATGTTTACCCTGGTTACCAGTGAAGACATCGCTGGATCGGTGTCACACACGCCGATCCAGCGATGTCTCCAGGGAGTCCAGCGACGAAATAAAGTTCTGGACTTTATTCAGCGACCAACGATCTCCCAGCAGGGGCCTGATCGTTGGTCGCTGTCACACATAACGATTTCATTAACGATATCGTTGCTACGTCACAAATAGCAACGATATCGTTAACAATATCGTTATGTGTGAAGGTACCTTAAGAGTTACGGGTGGTCTAAGGGTACCGGCACACTAAAACGACGCTGCAGCGATACGACAACGATGTCGATCGCTGCAGCGTCGCTGTGTGGTTGCTGGAGAGCTGTCACACAGACAGCTCTCCAGCGACCAACGATCCCGAAGTCCCCTGGTAACCAGGGTAAACATCGGGTTACTAAGCGCAGGGCCGCGCTTAGTAACCCGATGTTTACCTTGGTTACCAGCGTAAACGTAAAAAAAAACAAACACTACATACTTACATTCCTGTCGCGTCCCTCGGCGCTGTGCTTCTCTGCACTGACAGTGAGCGCCGGACAGCCGGAAAGCACAGCGGTGACGTCACCGCTGTACTTTAAGGCTGGCCGGCGCTCACCAGTCAGTGTGGGAAGCTGAAGGCGAGGGACATGACCAGACACCGGGAAGGTAAGTATGTAGTGTTTTTTTTTTTTTTTTTTTTTTTTTTTTTACATTTACACTGGTAACCAGGGTAAATATCGGGTTACTAAGCGCGGCCCTGCACTTAGTAACCTGATATTTACCCTGGTTACAAGTGAAAACATCGCTGGATCAGCGTCACACACGCCGATCCAGCGATGATAGCGTGTGATCAGCGACCAAAAAAAGGTCCTGATCATTCCCCACGACCAACGATCTCCCAGCAGGGGCCTGATCGTTGGTCGCTGTCACACATAAAGGAGATCGTTAGCGAGATCGTTGCTACGTCACAAAAAGCGTGACGTTGTGTGCAGGTACCATAACATAGCAATTGTTTTCAATTAAGCCATTTTTGTCCTTTGTTGGTTTATCTATTTACAGTTTTCTAACCAGAGTTACAGTACATCATTTTCTGTGCACTTATATTATTATTATTACAGTGCCACTTTTTCCATGGCGCTTTACACGTGAAAAGAGGTATACCTTTTGCTGTATCTTATTAACTTATTAATAAGGATCAAGTGAGATTTATCCCTAATCGTAGGGGAGTGTGATAATACTAGACGGGCAATAGATTTGATGTTGCCTATAGAAATAATCTACAGTCCCTTATATTGAGCCTAGATGCAGAAAAGGCATGGTATCAAAACATGGTATCCATCCACAGACAGCTGTTTCGGGGTATTTGCCCCTCATCAATGTGGCGTAGGAAACTGGCTATTAGGAGCAGTGCCTAGTAAAAGGACTATACACATAAGGATGAATGACCTCGGGGAGATCAAAACATCCAAACAAGATTTTTTATTTTCACGGCTCTGCGTTATAAACTGTAGTGAAACACTTGGGGGTTCAAAGTTCTCGCAACACATCTAGATAAGTTCCTTGGGGGGCCTAGTTTCCAATATGGGGTCACTTGTGGGGGGTTTCAATGTTTAGGCACATCATGGGCTCTCCAAACGCGACATGGTGTCCCATCTCAATTCCAGTCAATTTTGCATTGAAAAGTCAAATGGCGCTCCTTCCCTTCTGAGCTCTGTCATGCGCCCAAACAGTGGTTTACCCCCACATGTGGGGTATCAGCGTACTCAGGACAAATTGCACAACAACTTTTGGGGTCAAATTTCTTCTCTTACCCATGGGGGAAAAATTGGGGACAAAAATATCATTTTTGTGAAAAAATATAATTTTTTATTTTTACGGCTCTGCATTATAAACTTCTGTGAAGCACCTGGTGGTTCAAAGTGCTCACCATATATCTAGATAAGTTCCTTAGGAGGTCTACTTTCCAAAATGATGTCACTTGTGGGGGGTTTCAATGTTTAGGCACATCAGTGGCTCTCCAAACGTAACATGGCATCTCATCTCAATTCTAATTTTGCATTGAAAAGTCAAACGGCGCTCCTTCCCTTCCGAGCTCTGCTGTGCACCCAAACAGTGGTTTACCCCACATATGGGGTATATCGGCGTACTCAGGACAAATTGTACAACAAGGTTTTGGGGTCTATTTTCTCCTGATATAAACATAAGGATGAATGACCTCGGAGAAATCAAAACATCCAACACCGCGGAGACACCATCACGTGTTTCTCAACGTAGTGATCCAGAACACTGCCCCCATCCCTTGTGGGAAATATGCAAATGCATGTAGAAAAACCACGGAGACACCATCACGTGTTTCTCAACGCAAGCAATAAATAGCCAGGTCTTTCACCGGGAAGGAACAACCACGGGAAGGGCAGCATCCAAAAAGGAAAACCACCTATGCCAAAACATGGTATCCATCCACAGACAGCTGTTTCGGGGTATTTGCCCCTCATCAGTGTGAAGTATGAAACTGGCTATTAAGAGCAGTGCCTAGAAATAGGTGGTTTTCCTTTTTGGATGCTGCCCTTCCTGTGGTTGTTCCTTCCCGGTGAAAGACCTGGCTATTTATTGCTTGCATTGAGAAACACGTGATGGTGTCTCCGCGGCTTTTCTACATGTATTTTCTCCTGTTACCCTTGGTAAAATAAAAAAAAAATTGGAGCTGAAGTACCGTATATACTCGAGTATAAGCCGAGATTTTCAGCCCAAATTTTTGGGCTGAAAGTACCCCTCTCGGCTTATACTCGAGTCACGGTGGGTGGCAGGGTCGGCGGGGGGAGGGCGCTGAGGCATACTTACCTAGTCCCGGCGGTCCTGGCGCTCCCCCTGCTGTCCCACGGTCTTTGGGTGCTGCAGCTCTTCCCCTCTTCAGCGGTCACGCGGGACCGCTCATTAGAAAAATGAATATGGACTCCACTCCCATAGGGGTGGAGCCGCATATTCATTTCTCTAATCAGCGGTAACGGTGACTGCTGATAGAGGAAGAGGCTGCGGCACCAAAGACCAGCTGTCCGGGAGAAGGAGCGGGACACCGGGAGCAGGTAAGTATTACATATTCACCTGTCCGCGTTCCACACCCCGGGAGTCGCTCCATCTTCCCGGCGTGTCTCCGCACTGACTGTGCAGGTCAGAGGGCGCGATGACGCATATAGTGTGCGCGGCGCCCTCTGCCTGATCAGTCAGTGCGGAGAGACGCCGGGACGAGACGCCGGGAGCTGCAAGCAAGAGAGGTGAGTATGGCATTTTTTTTTTTTATTGCAGCAGCAGCAATGGCACAGCTTTCTATGGTACATCAATGGGGCAATAATGAACGGTGCAGAGCACTATATGGCACAGCTATGGGGCAATAATGAACGGTGCAGAGCACTATATGGCACAGCTATGAGGCAATAATGAACGGTGCAGAGCACTATATGGCACAGCTATGGGGCAAGAATGAACGGTGCAGAGCACTATATGGCACAGCTATGGGGCAATAATGAACGGTGCAGAGCATTGTATATGGGGCACAGCTTTATATGGAGCATCTATGGGGCAATAATGAACTGTATGGAGCATTATATGGGGCTCCTGATTCAATATGGATATTCAAAAACACTTAACCTACTGATGTCTCAATTAATTTTACTTTTATTGGGATCTATTTTTATTTTTGACATTAACCGGTAGCTGCTCCATTTTCCACCCTAGGCTTATACTCGAGTCAATAAGTTTTCCCAGTTTTTTGTGGCAAAATTAGGGGGGTCGGCTTATACTCGAGTATATCCGGTACATTTTGTGTGAAAAAAAGTTAAATGTTCATTTTTTTATTTAAACATTCCAAAAATTTCCTGTGAAACACCTGAAGGGTTAATAAACTTCTTGAATGTGGTTTTGAGCACCTTGAGGGGTGCAGTTTTTAGAATGGTGTCACACTTGGTTATTTTCTATCATATAGACCCTTCAAAATGACTTCAAATGTGATCTCTAAAAAATAATGGTGTTGTAAAAATGAGAAATTGCAGTTCAACTTTTAACCCTTATAACTCCCAAACGGAAAAAATTTTGGTTCCAAAATTGTGCTGATGTAAAGTAGACATGTGGGAAATGTTACTTATTAAGTATTTTGTTTGACATATCTCTGTGATTTAAGGGCATAAAACTTCAAAGCTGGAAAATTGTGAATTTTTCGCCAAATTTTCGTTTTTTTTTTTCACAAATAAACGCAGGTAATATCAAACAAATTTTACCACTATCATGAAGTACAATATGTCACGAGAAAACAATGTGAGAATCATCAGGATCCGTTGAAGCGTTCCAGAGTTATAACCTCGTAAAGGAACAGTGGTCAGAATTGTAAAAATTGGCCCCTTTCATTAGCGTGCAAAACACCCTTGGGGGTTAAAGGGAATCTGTCAGTAGGTTCTTGCTACCTCATTTGAATGCAGCATGATGTAGGAGAAGAGACCCTTAATCCAACGATGTATCACTTATTTTGTCAAGTGAGAGATCCCTAAATTCTGTGTTTCAGCCTCTATCTCCTGCTGTCTTCAGTTTACATAGCAAAATCCTGCTGATAGGTTCCCTTTAAAAACACAACTAAATTCATTTTTAGCCAGCTTTACACTGTATGAAAACAATAAGGCCGGAGACACACCAGCGATTTTAAAATCTTTCTGATTTTGTTTCTGCAAAGTCGGACGAGTGTCATGCAAGTTCCATGCGTTTTTCCTGCAAGTACATTCCCGATTTTTCACACCTAGCATCCGATTTACATCCGAATGTAATTTACATCCAAAATCTGCCGGCGGGCAGATTCGTTCCAGGTACATTTTGATCACGGTGATAAAACCTATCACAGTGATCAAAATAAAAAAAAAAATAGTAAATGACCCCCCCTTAGGTAGGGACAATAATAAAATAAAGAAAATATATATATTATTTTTTTTTTCCACTAGGGTTAGGGTTAGAATTAGGCTATGTGCATACGGTTCGGATTTGGCTGCGGATCCGCAGCGAATTGGCCGCTGCGGATTCGTAGCAGTTTTACATCAGGTTTACAGTACCATGTAAAACTATGGAAAATCAAATCCGCTGTGCCCATGGTGCGGAAAATACCGCTCGGAAACGCTGTGTTGTATTTTCCGCAGCATGTCAATTCTTTGTGTGGATTCCGCAGCGTTTTACAACTGTTCCTCAATAGGAATCCGCAGGTGAAATCCGCACAAAAAACACTGGAAATCCGCGGTAAATCCGCAGGTAAAACGCAGTGCCTTTTACCTGCGGGTTTTCCAAAAATGGTACGGAAAAATCTCACACGAATCCGCAACATGGGGACATAGCCTTAGGGTTAGGGTTGGAATTAGGGCTAGAGTTGGAAATAGGGTTAAGATTAGGCATGTCGTTAGGGTTAGGGGTGTGTTGGGGTTAGGGTTGGGATTGGGGTTAGGGTTGGGATTAGGGTTAGGAGTGTGTTGGGGTTAGGGTTGTGATTAGGGTTATGGCTAGAGTTGGGATTAGGGTTAGGGGTGTGTTGGGGTTAGTGTTGGAGTTAGAATTGAGGGGTTTCCACTGTTTAGGCACATCAGGGGTCTCCAAACACAACATGGCACCACCATTGATTCCAGCCAATCTTGCGTTCAAAAAGTCAAATGGTGCTCCCTCCCTTCCGAGCCCCGACGTGCGCCCAAACAGTGGTTTACCCCCACATATGGGGTACCAGCATACTAAGGACAAACTGGGCAACAATTATTGGGGTCCAATTTCTCCTGTTACCCTTGTGAAAATAAAAAATTGCTTGCTAAAACATAATTTTTGAGGAATGAAAAATGATTTTTTATTTTCACGGCTCTGCGTTATAAACTTCTGTGAAGCACCTGGGGTTTCAAAGTGCTCACTATGCATCTAGATAAGTTCCATGGGAGGTCTAGTTTCCAAAATGGGGTCACATGTGGGGGAGCTCCAATATTTAGGCACACAAGGGCTGTCCAAACGCGACATGGTGTCCGCTAACGATTGGAGATCATTTTTCATTCAAAAAGTCAAATGGCGCTCCTTCCCTTCCGACCCCTGCCATTTGCCCAAACAGTGGTTTACCCCCACATTTAAGGTATCAGTGTACTCAGGAGAAATGGCCCAATAAATTTTAGGATCCATTTTATCCTGTTGCCCATGTGGAAATGAACAAATTGAGGCTAAAAGAAATTTTTTGTGGAAAAAAAAAGTACTTTTTCATTTTTACGGATCAATTTGTGAAGCACCTGGGGGTTTAAAGTGCTCACTATGCATTAAGATAAGCTCCTTGGGGGGTCTAGTTTGCAAAATGGGGTCACTTGTGGGGGAGTTCCAATGTTTAGGCACACAGGGGCTCTCCAAACGCGACATGGTGTCCGCTAAAGATTGGAGCCAATTTTTCATTGAAAAAGTCAAATGGCGCTCTTTCCCTTCTGAGCCCTGTCGTGAGCCCAAACAGTGGTTCTCCCCCCACCCCCCTTCATATGGGGTATCGGCGTACTCAGGACAAATTGTACAATATCTTTTGTGTTCCAGTTTCTCCTTCTACCCTTGGGAAAATAAAAAAAATTGTTGCTAAAAGTTCATTTTTGTGACTAAAAAGTTAAATGTTCATTTTTTCCTTCCATGTTGCTTCTGCTGCTGTGAGGCACCTGAAGGGTTAATAAACTTCTTGAATGTGGTTTTGAGTACCTTGAGGGGTACAGTTTTTAGAATGGTGTCACTTTTGGGTATTTTCAGCCATATAGACCCCTCAAACTGACTTCAAATGTGAGGTGGCCCCTAAAAAAAATGGTTTTGTAAATTTCGTTGTAAAAATGAGAAATTGCTGGTCAACTTTTAACCCTTAGGCTGTGTGCACACGATGCAGATTTGGTGCAGAAAAATCTGCTGCAGTTCTGCACTAAATCTGCATCTCCTGGCAGAATCTGCAGGTGCGTTTTTGATGCGTTTTTTATGCGTTTTTTGTGCACAAATCTGCACAAAAAAACGCATCAAAAACGCACCTGCAGATTTCTATTATGGAGGGGTGCAGAAACACTGCAGAACTGCACAAAAGAAGTGACATGCACTTCTTTGAAATCTGCAGCGTTTCTGCGCTGATTTTTCTGCACCATGTGCACAGCTTTTTTTTTTCACATTGATTTACATTGTACTGTAATCACAGTGCAGTTCTGCAGGGTTTCTGCTGCAGAAAAATCTGCTGCAGTTCTGCACTAAATCTGCATCGTGTGCACATACCCTTATAACTTGCTAGCAAAAAAAAAAAATTGTTTACAAAATTGTGGTGATGTAAAGTAGACATGTGGGTAATGTTATTTATTTACTATTTTGTGTCACATAACTCTCGTTTAACAGAATAAAAATTTGAAAATTGCGAAATTTTTAAAATTTTAGCCAAATTTCCATTTTTTTTTCACAAATAAACGCAAAAACTATCGACCTAAATTTACCACGAATATGAAGCCCAATATGTCACGAAAAAACAATCTCAGAACCGCTAGGATCCGTTAAAGCGTTCCTGAGTTATTACCTCATAAAGGCACACTGGTCAGAATTGCAAAAAACCGGCCAGGTCATTATGGTCAAAATAGGCTGGGTCTTGAAGGGGTTAAAGCCTGCAATTCAGCACCTGTGCACAGTAAAATCACAGCAGGACCCGACAGTACATATAATATATGTACATAAAATAGATACCGGTATATACAAAAAGGAACCCCATGCATGGAGATGAATACCTGTATAAATGTGGATACAATACCAATATGTGAAGACCAAGGTAAAAAACGAAACCAAACGGTTATAGTACAAAAAATATACCTTTATTAAAGAATATATATAAAAATATGTGTAGTAGACAATAAACAGCAATAACAGTAGTGTGCCTGTAACTGGAGGACAATTTATACAAAGAAGATTACGCAAAAATAGCAATGATTGAAACGGACGCAAAAAAAGATGAGGTACGTATAAAAAGGGGGTTAAAAGGCCAAATACCATATATAAGCTGGAGGTAGTGGCACTCTGCAATAGTGATATGAGAAAAAATAAAAACCACTATATGTGAAGAAAAAATATATATATAAATAATATATAAAAATAAAAAGTAATAATAATGGTAATATATATATGTATATATACAAATCTATATGTATGAAAATCGCTCGTGCTGCACTGCAAAAAGATGAAAACTATATATAAAAAATAATAAATAAAAATAAGTAAGTATATGTGTCAGTGAAAGCAGAAAGTGAATGTAAACTACGTGGATATAGCGAAAAAAAGGGTTAATAAAACAAGCCAAAATGTGTGCCTAATTATTTAAAAAGGATCATAAAGTGCACTGCCAAATATCCAAAACTGGTATGGTTGCCAAGACCGGAACGTAAAGTGAAAATACAGGCGTGAAAAAAGATTTTTATAAATATTTCTCTGGTGCATAGGGTTCCTTTTTGTACTCAATAACCGAATGGTTTGCCATTCATTGATTTAGCAGTGGCATTTTCTTTTCATGCACTCTATTCACTTGGGCACAAACACATTACCCTTATTATTATTTTGAATATATATATTCTTTTGTATTTTTGCTCATTGGATTTATTTATTTACTTTGTCCACTGCTTTCTTCTTCCCATAAAATAGATATATATATATAGATGTCAGTGACATATATAATTAGTACAGTGTGTATGCAGCTCACTGTACATGTATTTTATTATTAAAAGATTATTTTTCTGAAAAAAATGCTGTGGGCTGTAATTTTCTTAATCTGCACAGATGAAAGCCAATGGCTGGGGGCAGATGTTTATAGCCTGGTAAGGGGGTAATACCCATGGAGCTTCCCGGGTTATTCATATCAACTCACAGCTGTGTACTTAGCCTTTATTGACTATTAAAATAATCAAACAAAAACAAAAGAAAAAAAGCGAAGGTCATACAGATGGGGATCACCACGCATTGGATTTAGCCAAAATAGAACAATTTTTATTACACTGCAATATACATGAAACAAGCAATACAGAAAACAGACAGTTTAAAAACAATTAAAAAAGGCAACACACTTGTTCCTTAGAAACAGAGCCCATAATAAGGCCTACACCTGCGCTAAAGCAAAACAGGCTATACCCAATAGGAAAAATGCCTATATGGACACCACTGTGCATACACTTGTAATACAATAGAATAGACCCATAGGTACATATAGATGGACAAAATAAAGGACAATCCTATAACATAATCGCACTTGCACGGTTTTCACCACAAGCTGCTGCCGTAAATACAGCCGTAAATGCTAACCCTCATGTCGATATGTCCCTTGCTTTGGCATACACAGAGGCAAAAAGCCTCACTCATATCACCAGATAAGACTGCAGGTAACTAAGCCTGCACAAAGTCCCATGTGCAGCCATATAATACAATACCAATAACGTGTATGACACAGTCAAAAGCGCAGGTGAAGCGGAGACCCAACGCGTGTCGCCCCACAAAGGAGGCTTCGTCAGGGCCCCTGACCCCTGACGAAGCCTCCTTTGTGGGGCGACACGCGTTGGGTCTCCGCTTCACCTGCGCTTTTGACTGTGTCATACACGTTATTGGTATTGTATTATATGGCTGCACATGGGACTTTGTGCAGGCTTAGTTACCTGCAGTCTTATCTGGTGATATGAGTGAGGCTTTTTGCCTCTGTGTATGCCAAAGCAAGGGACATGTCGACATGAGGGTTAGCATTTACGGCTGTATTTACGGCAGCAGCTTGTGGTGAAAACCGTGCAAGTGCGATTATGTTATAGGATTGTCCTTTATTTTGTCCATCTATACGTACCTATGGGTTTATTCTATTGTATTACAAGTGAATGCACAGTGGTGTCCATATAGGCATTTTTCCTATTGGGTATAGCCTGTTTTGCTTTAGCGCAGGTGTAGGCCTTATTATGGGCTCTGTTTCTAAGGAACAAGTGTGTTGCCTTTTTTAATTGTTTTTAAACTGTCTGTTTTCTGTATTGCTTGTTTCATGTATATTGCAGTGTAATAAAAATTGTTCTATTTTGGCTAAATCCAATGCGTGGTGATCCCCATCTGTATGACCTTCGCTTTTTTTCTTTTGTTTTTGTTTGATATACTTGGTTGTAGGTCAGGGTGATCCCACTGTTTAGCCCGTGGTGCCCCCTTCTTATTTATTTTTTGTGACTATTAAAATAAGGGACCCTAAAAAAAATGCCATGGATACTGCCCCCCCCCCAGGCTGAAAACATCAGCTTTCAGTTGTCCCCGAAAAGGCGCATCTATAATTCTGGCACTTGGTCTCGCTCTTCCCACTTGCCTTGTAACTGTGGCAAGTGGGGTGATAATTGGGGGAGTTGATATCACCTTTGTATTGTCAGGCGACATCAACAGCCGTAGAATATATTGACACGGTAGTTTTGAAAAGTTCATTTTTTTAACCTTAGTACGAAACAAAACTTTGCTTCAAATAATTTCTAATGTAAAAATGTAACCTCCATTTTCTAAACTGAAGTCAAATGTGAAGTTCACGCTACACAAACTTGCTTTAATAGTTGAAATTTCCATCAGTACTGTACAATTGCGCCTTTCGCAGTACCATATAATTACATAGTAAAAGCAGATTTATTTCAATTACCAATTTCAGATATTCATATACATTTGATTAACGAACTGGCTTTCTGAACCTATACTTGATGTTTTTATTAAATCCTTTTTATTGAAAAACGCGAAATACAAATTTTCCATCTTTCAAATAACATACCGTAAATGACATAATAATTCCATAGTATAATACATAAGTAAAGTAACTCAACTTCTGTTTTCTAAGCCACCCTAATTCCAACATTCCAGAGAAGACCAGCATCCTTGCCTTATAAAATTTACATCAGTTTTCCTTGACAAATCTCTAGAAATTTCCCAAAGCTACTTTCTATATTTTCCTCTATGATGAGCTCTCAGAAGAATGCTCGAACCCTGGACAATGTGTGTGCGGCAGTAAGTCGTATGATACTTGCACATCCAGAAGGTGTTCCAGTGCAACAGGTAGGGGATCCTACTAAGTTTTTATTATAGCATTTTTGTTACTGAGTAATTATATTTGGAAATTTGCAAAACACTTGCTTAGCAATTCTCTGGTGTGTATAACCATGACCGAAAGTTTTGAGACTGATACAAATTTTGTTTTCCAGTTTCACTGCTTGTGTTTTTAGATCTATAGTCAATGTCTCGATGATTACTGAAGAATAGTGATAAGTGAATATACTCGATAGTCGAGATTTCCTGAGCACGCTCGGGTGTTCTCTGAGTATTTTTTAGTGCTCAGAGATTTAGTTTTCATCGCCTCAGCTGAATGATTTACATCTGTTAAGGCCCCTTCACATTAAGCGACGCTGCAGCGATACCGACAACGATCCGGATCGCTGCAGCGTCGCTGTTTGGTCGCTGGAGAGCTGTCACACAGACCGCTCTCCAGCGACCAACGATGCCGGTAACCAGGGTAAACATCGGGTAACTAAGCGCAGGGCCGCGCTTAGTAACCCGATGTTTACCCTGGTTACCATGCTAAAACTAAAAAAAAACACACTAGATACTTACCTACCGCTGTCTGTCCTCCAGCGCTGCGCTCTGCTTCTCTGCTCTCCTCCTGTACTGTCTGTGAGCCGGAAAGCAGAGCGGTGACGTCACCGCTCTGCTTTCCGGCTCACAGCCAGTACAGGAGGAGTGCAGAGCACAGCGCTGGAGGACAGACAGCGTTAGGTAAGTATGTACTGTTTGTTTTTTTTACTTTTAGCATGGTAACCAGGGTAAACATCGGGTTACTAAGCGCGGCCCTGCGCTTAGTTACCCGATGTTTACCCTGGTTACCAGTGAAGACATCGCTGGATCGGTGTCACACACGCCGATCCAGCGATGTCAGCGGGAGAGCCAGCGACCAAAGAAAGGTCTGGCCCTCTAGCCCCGACCAACGACATCACAGCAGGATTCTGATCGCTGCTGTGTGTCAAACTAAACGATATCGCTAGCGAGGACGCTGCAACGTCACAGATTGCTAGCGATATCGTTTAGTGTGAAGGTACCTTTAGCCGCATAAGTACATATGGGGGTTGCCTGGTTGCTAGGGAATCCCCACATGTAATCCAACTGGATAACAGATGTAAATCATTCAGCTGAGGTGAGGAAAATGAAATCTCCGAGCACTAAAAAATACTCGTAGGAAACCCGAGCGTGCTCGAGAAATCTCGAGTAACGAGTGTACTCGCTCATCACTACTGAAGAACAATTTCATAAGGTTTTAAACTTTTTTGACAAATACATAAAGTGTATGCAAAGACTCAATATTTATAGTGTTGACCCTTATTTTTCAACACTTTTGGAATTCACCCTGATATCATCTTCTGGGTCTTAGAATCATAGAATGTTAGACTATGTGCACACGTTCAGGATTTCTCGCAGAAAATTACTGAGAAAAACCGGACATTTTCTGCAAGAAATCCGCAAGAAAACCGCATGAGTTTTTGCCACGTTTTTTTCCGGACACTTCCCAATGCATTTTGCAGTGGGAAATCCGCAAAAAAACCCACAAAATTAATGAACATGCTGCGGTTTTTACCGCGATGCGTTTTTTCGCGGAAAAAAACGCATCATGTGCACAAAACATGCGGAATTCATTCTAAATGATGGGATGCTTATTGTATGCGTTTTTTTTGCGGTTTTATAACATTTTTACTGGGAAAAACCGCGAAAAAAACGCAACGTGTGCACACAGCCTTAGGGTTGTAAGGGACCTCCAGGGTACTCGTGTCCAACCCCCTTCTCAATGCAGGATTCACAATACCATCTCACAGATGTCTGTCTAGCCTCTGTTTGAAGACTTCCATTGAAGGAGAACTCTCCACCTGTCATGGCAGCCTGTTCCACTCATTGATCACCCCCACTGTCAAATTTTTTTTTTCTAATATCTAATCTGCATCTTCTCCATTTCAGTTTCCATTGCTTCTCGTGTTTCATGTGCAAATGCGAATAATGATCCATCTACACTGTGACATACCTTCAGATATTTGTAAACAGCTATTAACTCTCCTCTTAGGGTATGTGCACACGATGCAGATTTAGGCTATATTCACACTTAGCGGTTTTTACCGCGGAACCGCCGCGATTTTGATGCTGCGGGTCCGCAGCAGTTTCCATAGCGTTTACAGTAACATGGAAACCCTATGGAAACCGCAAACCGCTGTGCACATGCTGCGGGAAAAACCGCGCGGGAACGCAGCGGTTTACAACCCGCAGCATGTCACTTCTTTGTGCAGAATCGCTGCGATTCTGCACCCATAGGAATACATTGAACCGCTTACTTCCCGCATGGGGCTGTGCCCACGTTGCGGGAAGTAAGCGGATAATGTGCGGGTGGTACCCGGGGTGGAGGAGAGGAGACTCTCCTCCAGGCCCTGGGAACCATATTTGGGGTTAAAAAATAAAAAATCTGGTTATACTCACCCTCTGATGTCCGGAGCTCCTGGGCGCTGCACGCGGCCGTCCGGTCAGAGTTGCTGTGCGACCAGGACCTGCGGTGACGTCGCGGTCACATGACCGTGACGTCACGAAGGGTCCTTCTCCCACAGCATCTTTGGAACCGGACCGCCGGGTGCAGCGCCCAGGAGATCCGGACATCAGAGGGTGAGTATAACCAATTTTTATTATTTTTAACATTACTATTGATGCTGCATATTGGTGCATGTGCAGCATCAATAGTAAGTATAGGCGGAAACCCGCAGCGGAAAACGCGGAAAAAAACGCGATAAATCTGCAGGGAGAACCGCAGTTGTTTTGCCCTGCAGATTTATCAAATCCGCTGCGGGAGAACCCGCAGGGACCCGACGCAAGGTGTGCACATAGCCTTAGTGCAGAAACGCTGCAGAACTGCACTGTGATTTACAGTACAATGTAAATCAATGTGAAAAAAAAAAGCTGTGCACATGGTGCAGAAAAATCTGCGCAGAAACGCTGCAGATTTCAAAGAAGTGCACGTCGCTTCTTTTGTGCAGTTCTGCAGCGTTTCTGCGCAGATTTTTCTGCACCATGTGCACAGCTTTTTTTTTTCACATTGATTTACATTGTACTGTGCAGAAACTGCACAGAAACTGCATCAAATCTGCAAATGCAATTTTTGCTGCTGCATCACACTGTTGACTCATGTGCAGTCTGTGATCTATTAGTATACGCAAGTAACACGTGCTGTTGCTTAGTTCTATTCCTCTGATTCTGTAGATCTAATTTTTTTTTCCCAAATGTAGAATCTTGCATTTCTACCTGTTAAAAAGCATTCTATTAGTCACTGCCCATTGTTCAAGCATATCTAGATCCTTCTGAATTCTTTCTCTGTCTTCTGCAGTGTTAAAAATCCCCCCTATCTTTGCATCATTTGCAAATTTGATTAGGTTACCTTCAGTTCCCTTATCTAGATAATTTATAAAAAAAAGGTTGAACAACACTATGGCCAGGACAGAGCCTTGTGGTACCCCACTTAAAGCACTTTTCCAATTGGATGTGCAACCATTTATTACCACTCTTTGAGTACGATCACTGAGCCAGTTGTGAATCCACCGAACCGTAGCCTTGTCAATCCCATACATGGTCATTTTTCAATAAGGATCCTGTGTCAAATCCTGACTGATGACAGCCCATTATTCTACTTGGAGTATATAAAAATTTCTGTGTTTTTGTTTGTCCACTGCTTTTTAAGGATTGACCTCAGATTCTCAGTGGGATTGAGATTGAGGGAGTTTCTTGGTTATGAAATAATTTGAGTGCTTTATTCACCAAGCCACTTAGATATATTTTTTTGCCTTGTGACCAGGGCTGTGGAGTGGGTAAACCAAACCTCCTACCCCTCAATTTCCATGGATCTGACTCCACGACTGCGGCTCCACAGCTTTGCCAGGACTGTGGAGTCTGTAAGCCAAATCTCTGACGCTGACTCCTCATTTTCCATGACATCAACTCCACCAAAACGGGCTCCGACCACAGCCCTGCTTGTGGCCTAGTGCGCCATCCTTTTTGAAATAGTATTGTTTATCACCAAATTGTCCTTAATCTTTGGAATTCTTTTGCAGGATGTTTAGATTTTTTTTTTCTTATTTATTTCACTTGCTTATGTAGCGCCGTTAAATCCACAGCACTTTTTACAGACTGTGCCAATTGGAACTCACAACACAAAACTGGAAAACGAAGAGGAAACCTATGCAAATACAGGGATAACATACAAACTCTTTGCATATGCTGTCTTTGGTGGAATTTGAACTCAGGACCCCAACGCTTTAAGGCTACATTGCTAACCAGTGACCACGTTATACCATTCTTTCATCATGGCAGTGTTCATAGGCACATTCTATTGGATGAAATGCAACCGCACACATGAATGGTCTCAGGATGCTTTATTGTTGACATGATGAAGGACTTGTGGCACTATTCACCTTTTGGTTCTCCAGGCAATCATTCTTCCAGATGTCCCAAACATTCTGATGGGGGCTTCATCAGAGAAAATA